>NC_056741.1:1116561345-1116741345 GCF_019279795.1 Protopterus annectens
AATTATTACATGTGCATTTAGATAATAACTTGTTACTCAAAAATGCTTCTGCTGAAGTTTACAAAAAGTGAGAAAGTCATGCATAGAAAATAGGATTTTCTGTCTCAAGTTCTTAAATTTCAAAATAACTATCCTGCTAACTCAGGCCCCTTTTTTCATAAGGCTCAAAAATCTGGCAGAGAGAGAGAGAGATTGCAATCAAATGGCAGTGAGTCTCCAACAGGAAGTGTAATGGATCAAAAGGATCCTGTTCTCAAAGTAAAAAAAAAGCTTCTGACTACTGTTACCAAAAATCCCTCCACCCTGGCTTTCTTCAGAATATTGCAGGAATGCTTTCTCATTTTTCTCTTGCATAACAGTCCATAACCACAGACACTTGGATAATAGAAGTACTAGAAAGACTATAAACTTCAATGGACAACTTTCTTCAATACTATGGGAATTCTCCAGACTCCCAAGACTCATTCCCAGCTGATTCTGCCAATCATTTTGGACTTACTATATATTTCTGAAGAAGTCCTACAACATTGTAGGACGAAAAGCGTGTTTTAATTAGTGCGTTTTAAGTAATAAATTGGCAGTAGTTTCACCGCTTGGTTTCCTGGCGTTTCTTTTACTGGTTTATTTTGGACTTACTGCTTCAGGGCAACATAGAACCACTACCCACAGATCAACTGGAGAAAGTTTGTTTTTACTTGAGACTTTTCCTGGTACTCAAAAAAGGAAGGTACTTAGAGGCCCACCCTAGATTTGCCCAGACTAAGCCCCTCTAGATGAATTTAAAAATTCAGAAGATTGACACTTCAGAACTCTTTTTGGTCACTCTAGACTGAAAGGATTTTATCTCCACATTCTCATTCACAAGAGTTACAGATCTTTTTTTTAAGATCCTGTGCTTATCAGTTTACTATTTTGACGTTTGGATTATGTACTGCTCCAAGAGTTTTTTTACCGAATGTCTTACAATAGTAGTAGTGTACTGCATACTTCAATGCATACAGGTTTTTCCTTATTTGGGTGATTGCCTGATTGCAGTCCCTACCAGGCAGAAGTTCATGACAGCCTTAAGGTTTATAATGAATCTTTTTCACTACCTAGCATTCACCCTGATCTTAGAAAAGCCATTCCTGAATTTTTTTTCTGAGGTGCCTCTTAGACACACTCCTGATGACTTCCTTTGTTCCAACAAAAAAGATGCAGACTTTATATCTGTTTCCTCTTTCTTTGATCATATCAAATACCTACTGCAAGGGAATTTCTAAGGGCTGTATTTCATGGTTTTGTCTGTTCCTGGTTCCTTATGCAAGACTTCACATGAAAAAGTTTCAATGGATGTTCTTCTTTAGATCACTTGCAGTACCAACACCTGTTGGGTTATCTCACCAGATAAGCTAAATGTCCGGCCAGGGTACCAAATCCAAAACCTTCCTTAGAGCTATATGCCTGATGTATGACCTAAGCCTGCAGGTGTAAGGGTATATAAGTGCACTTATGAGCATAAAAGCTCAGACTATCTCACTGCCAACCATTTATCAGTTTTGTGAAGAATGAGCTTCATTGGTGGGCCAAACAGGTTTTATTCAATGTAAGAGTCCCTGTTTCTCTCCTAAGCTCTTATTAGACTGTGATCACAGATGCTTCAGACTTCACTTGGGGTGCTGCCTCCCACGATTTCAATGTTCATGTAATTTGGGAGCCACATTTCCCATGCAAACACATCATCCTCAAAGAGATGATGACTGTTAAATCAGCTGTGGACTCAGATAATACCACTTTTATGTGGAAAATAAGCATGGGGACAAGGTCTTACTCCCTTCTGCAGACTAACTATGGTTGCCTGGGACATAGTCATGCAGAACAGCATGTATGTGTGTTGCTACTTTTCTTCAGAGCAGAATACAGTTAAAGACTTTCTGAGCAGATACAGGACAGACCCTCATGAGCAGATGCTACTCCGAGAAGTTATACTGTAGGTTGTCCACTAGTGGGAAATCCCTCAATTAGATCTGTTTGCCTTCCATTTCAACAGACAGCTAAGTACTCCAAGAAACCTTGCAAAGAAGCTTGGAAGAAGACACCTTTTTAATTCACTGGACTTTAGATGTTTCTGTATATCTCTCCTCTCATTTCTGGACTTCTTCAAAAGATAAGGATGGACTGATTAAAGCTATTACTGGTGACCCTCTTTTGGCCAAGGCAATAGTGGTTCTCCCTTCTTATGCAGCTGGCCAAGGGCAATCACCAGAAACTTTCTCACTGAGTAGATTTTGCTCACACAGGACAGAAGATCTCTGATTCATCCAAACATTCAAGTACTGAGTCTAACACTTTGGATAATAGATTTTTATTCTTTTTAGACACCTTTAATCTAAAGATGTGCTACAGGTATTTGGGGAGGCAAGGAAACCTTATTTATCTAATTAGAAAAGATTTTCTCTTCGGTATCAAAAGAGAGGAGGGGAACCATTTCAAGCATGTACTCGCCTGGTTCTTCAGTATCTCTGTGAATTGTTTGCCTCTGGTCTAGTGTGCACTTCAGTAGAGACACTTTTCAGCCATTTTAGCCTGCTTGCCACATGATCCCCCATTATCTTATTTGTTTCAACTCAACCTGTTTCTAAAGAGAGTTTTGCATATTAGATCACCAAGAAAAAAGTGGCTTCTTCTTTGGATTTGAATTTTGTTTTGGAAAGTTAACCTTCCTTTAAAAATGCAGTCAGCTCTTCTGTAAAATTCATGACTTATAGTTATGGTAGCCTTAATGTCTGCGAGATGGTTTGTGAATTACAGGCTGTTGTGTGTATTGAACCTTTCTTGGTACTTCACAACGTCAGAGTTAGAACTAACCCTTCTTTTATGCCTAAAGTGGTTTCTGAATTTACACTAATCAAACCACTCAGCTCACTGCTTTTTTATCTTAATCCTCAAAATAAGAGAGAGGGAATTCTTCTCTGCCTTAATGTTCATAGGCAGTTCAAATATTATTTGGATAAAACTAAAGGTTTTAGGAAAACTCATCAGCCTTTTTGTACCATATGATGAAAAGAAAAAGGAAAACACAGTTTCTAAACACACTATTTCAAGATAGTTTTCTCTTTCCATTTGGTTTTACTATTCCAGCTATGACAAAAATTGTCCTAAATATGTAAAGGTTCATTCCACAAGAGCAATTGCCATCTTTGGGAAACTGTGTAAAGGTGAAGACTTCAGCTCCAGTTTTGAAGTAGCTACCTTTGGTTTTGCCAGGAGTGTTCTACATGGCATTTTGTACTGTAGTTCAGCTCTCTCCATACTCTGTTCTTGTGCTTTGGCAATTGCCCCATCTGTAAAGCATACTGTAACAGTGATCTTATAAAGAATGTAATACAGTTGTGTGGGCAACTTATCATTAACAGTACATGTTCAAATAGATCACTGTTACAGTACATATTCCATTCCTACATCCATCTCTCTGAATTGTTTCCTTCTTTGGCTGGTACAATGTATCCTTCATATTTTGGTAGCTTTTCCATTCCCTGCCATTTTATCTGCCAAGACTTGACTTAGAGCTCTAGGCATCAGCCTCCTACTTATAGGGTTAAGAAAGCTTGCACATTTGGTGCCTGTGTATGTCAAAAGCATAGCTGGTTTAACCAGTGCCCTGGGCCAGTACTATAAACCAGTGTTGCACCCCCTCATCTCTTTAAGTAAAGATAAAAATAAAAGCACTTCATTGTAATATGCCAATCGCTACATTGTAAATGAATGGCATATTACAGTTAAATCCATGCCCCCTGTCAGTTCTTCCATTGAAGAACAAAAAAAATATGATGCTCCTCTACAGGCACACCAACCAGGTAGCCAAATACATGACACACCCCTCTCCCTCCTACCCCAGCCATTCAAGTCCCATTTCTGTACCTTACCCCCAATCCTTCTTCAGCATATTCCATTAAAAAACTAAACAAATTATTCTTTTAAGCTATAGCAAACTATTTGCTACAGTTTATACCATGCCTGCACAGAGTGATTCAGCACTCACCTTTTAGTTTAAAAAAATATATTTTTAAACTCTAGCAAACTGCTGGCTAAATATGTAGCAAACAGTTATTACTGCCTGCATGGGTGCTACAGTACTCAGGTTTTAGTTAAATATGTATATATGTATATATATATATATATATATATATATATATATATATATATATATATTTAAACTGTAGTAAGCAGTTGATATATTTTTAAACTGTAGCACGCAGTCGGTCCAATTTAGACCACACATGATGTGCTACAGCACTCAAGTTTGACTGCAAATGTAATTAAAATCCTGTATTGCATTAAAGAGATCGGATTGGCTCATAGCACCCCCAATACTCTGCACACATGGCAGTTGACCTATCGACCTACCCTAGCTACCCTACTGCTGTATGTCCCTCTTATACTAACAAATCTGTGTGTTAAGGGCAGATGTATGGGTTACAGGGAAGGTGCCTGGGCTTTGTAGACTATTTTGATATGCACAGTCCCTGGCAGGATATGTCCCATCTGTGATGAATACTCCAAGTCAGTCTTTACTATGTCATTCTTCATGAAGCCAACATATAGCCATGAAAGTAAGAAAAAAAGCAAGTTTTCAAATATTGAATAGCTTTCTTGTCTCAGAATTATTTAAAAGGAAAGCAGTGAGAGTACCAAGCTAAGAAGGGTGTTGGATATCAGGCTGTAGTAAGTGTACTAGTAGAAGAATAACATATAAGGAGATGGAAGATGTTGCCATGACTAACATAGGATAAGGCCAAGGAACCAGTGGACTATCACCAAGAGTGTTGAAGGACCTGTCAGAGTTACTGCGTGTTCCACTAACTACACAGGTCTATAGTTAAGTACTAGGCAATCAGTTTGTAGACCATTGCAAGTCTAGCCAAAACAAAAAATTCAAAAGTTCCTTCTAGTCCCTGTCACTGGAGCCTGGAGAGGTTCCGCACACTGGACTGGAAAAATTTGTGTTATCTTTACAGTAAGTAGAGGCTAAAAATGATCCATGGAAGTACAGGCCGGTAAGCTTAATGTTGATGCTACGAAATACAGTGCGGACATTCTCAGAAGTAAGTTATTAAAATTTCTATTTGAAAATGAGCTGTTGATTTGAGTGAACATCACTATGGATTCAAAAACGGTGACATGTCATTCAAATGTGTTACTATTCTGTGCTTGGGTAATGCCCAAAGTAGAAAGAGGGCTCCCTTTGCACAAGAGTGTTGAGTCAGTTCCACACAGAACTTTGAGGGGGAAAAACATGGTACTAGGAGTATACCCGAACAGAGTAAGGCTGGTGAAAAACTCATTATCAAGATGGAAATGGAAGGTGGCAAGTGAGTAAAGTCAGAGAAGAGAGAGGTGACCAGTAATGTATCCCAGGGATCAGTTCTGGGGCAGTGCTATTTACGTTTGTTTTTTTGTTTTGTTTTAGTTTTTTGTGGATAGCACTAGTGGGACTGAGGGTATGACTAACTTATTTGTTAAATACACTAAGGCTAAAATAAATGTTGATGCTGATGGAAATAGTTTAAGAAAGGATGAAGTGAGGCTGATGGAGTAGGCAGAGACTTTATGAGTTACAGTGTAGATATCTGCAGTTTGGCTGGGCTGGGGTAAAAAGTAAAAACATAGTCAGCTGGAAAACTCAAAAAGTACACTGAAGTCATAATTCCATTGTATCAGACTTCGGTGAAACACACGGAATATTGTGTCAGCTGTGGAGATCATTGTGGAAAAACAGAATTAATCTGCTGAAGACTGTATTGAGAAGTGTGAAATAAGAGCTGCCCTATGGGGAGAGGTTACAGAGGCCTGCAGAGGAATACTCATTTTGAACAAGAGAATGGGAGAAAATGATATGGACTAAGCAGAAGGAGGAGAGGGCCTGAGTAGCATAACAATGAAACTACATTTACAACAGATGTAAGCAAGTATTACTTTAGGGAGGGGGTAACACAAAAATGAAATACATTTCTGGGTGAAATGATAGAAATTAGGACAACAGAAAACTTGATATTAGTGTAGGAGAGATTAAATAAGTAGTAATAAAATGGGAAAGGAGTTAGAGAGGTGTACATGACACACTGTACACCTGTCAGTATAATTGTTTTTATTTATTTGTTAATGGTGCAAGCTCATTGCACACAGATGTCCTTTTTGTGGACAACCCAGGAGCACTGTCTTAAATGACTTGCTAAAGCAAACAGTAGGCAAATACAGATGGAAAGAATCAAACCCTGTACCTTTGACTACAGGAAGCAATTCATAAACAGCTCCAAGCATTAATCTTCTGTGCTAACTACTGTATTGACTGTTCACATACCTTCAGAGAAAATATTTTATTTTGGAAATTATTTAATTATTATAGCAATAACCCATGCCTGGGTGTGGGTAATGCTGGATTTACCCACGGTTGGCGTGATTTGGTCCCGAGGCGAGCCCGGACCAAACAAAGCCAACCATGGGTAAATACAGCATTACCCACACCCAGAAGTGGGTTATTGCTATTATACCATGACATTATTTAAGAAAAGAAACTATTCCTTTTCTTAAATAATGGCATAGTATAATGCCTGTTTGCTGCCCTTCTGCAGATGTCTGGCATCCGCGGCAGTTCTGATGTACTGCGTGCCTGCGCAGTACATCAGAGCTGTGGGCAAAAGCAACGGAGAAAGCAAGATCTCCGTTGCTTTTTTTTTTAGTGTTTCGCTATGTTAAATGGGTTTAACATAGCGAGACAGCTTTAAAATAAGCAACGGAGATGTCCGTTGCTTAGTTTAAAACTGTCTCGCTATGTTAAACTCATTTAACATAGCGAAACACTAAAAAATAGCAACGGAGATCTTGCTTTCTCTGTTGCTTTTTTTTAAAACCTGTCTTGCTATGTTAAATGGGTTTAGCATAGCGAGACAGCTTTAAAATAAGCAACGGAGATTTCCGTTGCTTATTTTAAAGCTGTCTCGCTATGTTAAACCCATTTAACATAGCAAGACAGTGTTTTAAAAAGAGAGTTATACTAATGGAAAAAAGTCCGGGCGACCGGACCTTTTTCCATTAGTATAACTTGATTTACAACGGGCACGCTGGCCAATCAGCGTGCACGTTTTGGAATAATAATGGGGGGTCATGGTATAATACTGTTTTATACATTTATTGACTATATTTACTGTGTGGTGAGAAGCCTAGAGAAAAAAGTCAAATGCTTGTATGCAGTTGCAGATACAACGTAGTATGATAGTACAGGTAGAAATAGCATTACTGACCTATGCATGTATGTAAGGGACAGATTTCATATAACAGCAGCCACAAATGATTCAGTGGGCATACCTACTGTAGATGTGTCTGTGGAATCAAAACATAAACAGTTCATTAGACTGTTAGAATCACATAGTGCTTTGCATCACCTTATGTGAGGCTTATGATCTATTATTTGGCTATAGTTTATTCAGTTATATATTTATAACACAATTTAACTTGTATTATGATTATGACAGAGTTTGGGAGGGTGGATTTTGACTTTGTGTTTTCTTAATTTGATGAATTATAACTGTCAGTTTACTGTTTTACTAGTTTGATTTGCACATTTCTTGTATTATATGCACTTATTTTGCCTGTTTGATTAGCTTAAAGCTAAAAATTGTTCTTTTGGCCAGTTTGCTTACCCAGTTACGATAAACAAATAAATAGGTAATCACTGCAGTTGTAAAATGTATTTGAACATTTACATCATGTTTGTTTACATAGTGGTTCCCCCAGGTTTTACATCTGTTTATGAAATAGAATAGGTTACTGAATATTTGAATCATCCCTGTTTGTGGTGACTTTCACATACACAAACAAGGTGTTGCTGCACTGAAGATGGATCTCTCTATGCTTAATATGATGGTATTATTCTATGTATTACAACAGTTTGGTAGTTTCACTAACTGCTGATTTACTTCACTGCTCAGTTCCAATTATTAGCAAGCAGAGTGACCAGTGATTGAACACTTTATAATGCAATTAGTGCAAATATCAAAGTGATGTTACTGCTAGTAATAAAGCTTTGAAGTTTCTGCCTAATCACATTGTTAAAAATCTTTAAGTCACTTTTACAAGTCATGTCACTAAATGTTTTTGAATGTGACTTGCTCCACGAAAGGGAAAAATGTTATTCAAGAAAGTGCAATGCCCTAGTGTGCAGGACAGGTGGTATGTATTTTTACATAGCAATCTTTATTTATATACAGTCTTTTTATTAAATCATCACTTAAGACATAAGCAAAACATACATTATCAGAAAAGAAAACAGACCTCATTTGAAAAAATATATATATTTTTCCATTTACGTACATAATACATCACATAACTTTTCTTTCATTGTAACTATCATCAGTCCAGCATTACATAAGGAAAGGCAGGAATTCATCAATTTAAATAGGCAGTCTATAAGGATGTCACAGGAATAATTTATTTAGGGGAGTGCACCTTGAGTGGCGATATAGCAATGCTGACTGGTTGAATGGAAATTTATGTAAAATTTAAAAGTACACAAGCAACTTTACTGCTAACTGATTAACAGGATACATAAACAGTGGCAGCACAACAGTTATTGCATTAAGGGAACTGCAACTCACTACACCTCAAAGCATCATTCATAGAGTAGCCACAGGAGACAACTACTACGAACTCTTAGCTTTGAAAGAGCACTTACACAATATTCAACAGTACTGGGCTGTATGAAGCTTGGGATTAGTGAATAATAAAAGATCAAGACAGCATCATTTATAGCTACATAGGATACCAAATCCCCTATTTTATCTGGTCCAGTAACGATTTTCACATACTTTTTGTAGGAAATACTATTGTGGGACACAGAATTAGCTTTATTTTATAATTATGTCTTAGCAGTTTCATGATGGTGGTGCAATTGCTCCAGAGAAACTCAAATGTTGCCTTGTTGACTTAGCCACCCTGCTGGTGTAGGTGTTTGGAGATGGTCTGGAGAATGACTGTTTTGTACAATGAGTCAGGAGCTACTTTTGGTATGGCTGCAGGTAGGCTGCCAATGATGTATCATATATTGAGGCCAGATTGACAGGGCAGATGATGTATTTTGAAAGGAGTGTGTGAGAATAAGGACTGTGTTCTGTGGCTGTTTGTTAATGAAGTCCCTCATGTTTTAACACATTAGGAGGCAGTGAAGTAGTTTTATTGCTGGGTTTTGCTAGCTGTGATATATTAGTTCTTCAGCCTCCTGGGTTTAGTGCTGTAATTTTTGCTGTACTGATTGCAGTCCCTAATTTATCAAGCTCATCAGGTACTGGCTTCATCATTCTCTGTAATACTTTAGAGACTATTGTTTATTTGTTTATGTAGTTATCTGGCAGGCAAGGCAATGGTATTAACTCAGTATTCAAATAATGTATTAAGCGGCCAGCCTCTAACTTTAGTTTGTCTGCATAATGTGTAAGCAGAAGTTTATTGTTTTGAGATGACTGAGAGAGGCTGTAATGCTGCACTTTTTAAAGATGATCTTTCAGATGTAAGACATAGAGGCAGCTGGTAGACTCATAAGAACTTCACAGGATTCATCGCTTGACAGTCTTTCAAGGAAATGCAGAGTGAAAATGACAGTTTACTGTCTAATTAGTCTGCCTGGTATAAATATGTGCAGTAATAAGGGGTAATTTAATACTATGTAATATATCATTGTTTACTTAAATGTAAGCATTTTATTCATTGTGCAAACTGTACTTCCAATATGACATATGTAAAGGCTGTCTGGCACCTCCCCCTCCCCTTGAGATTCATGGCAAATCAATG
Organism: Protopterus annectens; assembly: GCF_019279795.1. Lineage (NCBI taxonomy): Eukaryota > Metazoa > Chordata > Ceratodontiformes > Protopteridae > Protopterus > Protopterus annectens. Next base: position 1,116,571,168 of record NC_056741.1, read on the forward strand.
AACATGAAAACATCACAAATGAAAAAAAAACACAATTACAGCTTATAACATGAAAATAGAGATCTTCATACAAACAATGCTGTCATGCCATCAAAACCAGTAAATATGTTATGAAACCAGGTCCACAAATGATAACTTCATTCACAAGATAAGAATAAGTACATCTTCACAAATACTATGTGCATAGATTACAATAAAAGTTGAAGAACAGCTTTACCATCTGCACCCTTCAATCCACCCCCCAAGTTGTATGTATTAACTCCATGGTCATACCTCTCTGAGTGAAGGACAACATATCTGTACTGCAGTAGTAAGGTCCATTTCATTATTTAATGGTCAAAGCACAAACTATGAACATGGAATTACTCATCATATTGATAGTGTAGTTTTTAATGACTAAGATATGATCATCAACAATCAGTAAAACTAAGCATTCCCCTTTTTAATCCTCCATAAAAGATAGAAAGAGGTTAAGGTAGGGTTTCAACCCCTCCCCCCAAAATCATATAATGGTGATCAGGATGTGCTTACATCAGAGACTTTGGTTTTGTCCATTCTTAGATGGCTCCCCAAAACATGGCTATGAAACAGCTTCATAACTGTCTGAATTATTTAAGTACCAGCAGTTGTCAAATGGTCTGTTCCCTCACATTATCTAACCTGTAAAATAATTCATTCTCTGGTTCAAAACAGGGGTAGAAGAGCTTTACCATCTGCACCCCTCAACCCCCCCAAGTTGTATATGTTAACTCCATGGTCATGCCTCTCTGAGGAAAGGACACCATGTCTGTACAACAGTAATAAGCTCCATCTCATTATTTAGTAGTCAAAGCATAAACTATGAACATGGAATTACATGTCATATTGATAGTGTGCTTTTTACTGAATAAGATATCTACAGCACTCATCTCTGATGAGCATGTACCAACAGCATAGTTGTAGCGTGATAGTAATTTGTGTACACGAGTAAAGTTTTTCCCTTAGTCATTGGTGTAAAAAATACTTTTTGCTTCCTCTCTCAGCTGACTGGCACCACCCACTCTGAAATTTAATGGTCTGTGCTGATCTGCATGGACATACACAGACGTGCTACTTGCTGTGCATATCTTCACTTTGCTATCTCCTTTGGACTCATTTGGATTGCAAAATGTCCATTCCTCGTTGCTCGCACCCCAACTTCTTTCCTCAGCTTTCTATAAATAATAACACCATATAGCTATTTACACTCTACATTTTTTAATATAGTTCACTGCTCTTTCTTTTTGTATATATCTGTAAGACCATTAACATTTAAAGATAACATTGAAAGGCTCATTATAGTAAAATCACAACGCACAGCCAACAACTGAATAAAATCACAAGAGACAAATTATGTCTCAACTAAGCTTTACGATACAAGTGAAGCTCGACTTGAACAAGAAAGATATAAATATTTAATCACACTCCAAGCTCATAAAAAATGGTCAAGCGCTTTCATCTGTATATTACAGACTTCTTCAGAACCATTATACTAACAGCTGATAACAAATTTAAAAACTTTTTGGCGCCATTTTATTCAAGCGCTATACTTCTTAACAAAATTTAAAGTGCTACTACAATGTTATAAAAGCATATATCTTCCTAACACATTTATTTATATACACCTACTATAAATACACTTATACTCAACATACATATACTGTATTAAAATATAAAACTTAAAACATCAATTTATCTAACAATATTATTGCACTATAATAACTATAAAATAGGTTTTATGGAAATAAAATCATTTATGCCAGGAAATTTTGTTGCATTAGTCAACATTTGCCACTGACTTTCTTTTCTACCTAAGTAGGCTTTATAATTACCACCACATTGTGATATATTTATATAATCAATGATACCAAATATGAAATTATGTGTATCACCTTTGTCCATTATATGTCTGAACAATGCATTTTTGGTATCTTTCACCTTGATCTTATACCTATGTTCATATATGCGTTTTCTAAACTGTCTTTCTGTTTTCCCTATATAGAAAGCAGTACATACTGTACATTTAGCAAGATAAACTATATTCCTACTATTGCAGTTTCCCTTTTTAAACTTTATATAAGTACTGTTGACATCATTTAATCTACATCCAATTGCTTCATTTATAACAGAACACTGTTTACACGTTCCACATTTCTTAGTGTGCGTGTTTTTACACATTTTTTGAGAATTCAATCCATTCAATAAGTGTTTTATATTTCTACCCATTTTATATACAATACAAGGTTTTTCTCCTACTACACCTTTAGCTTCTTCATCTCCTACTAATTTATTCCAATATTTTTCCAAGATTTCTCTGACATAATTAACATAAGGTGTATAAGTCAATACACATACTCTATGAAATTCATCTTTAACTTTATTCTTCCTAATAATGTTTTATATACCAATACCTAAAATGGGGGTATACTTATTACCCCACTCAGTGATAATATGTCGATATATCATTTAATAATGTTAAGGGGTAACCCCTATTAAGAAACATATTTCTTATATTATTAATTTCTCTAACCATTGTGTCATAATCAGACGTCATCCTTGTCACCCTTATACATTGTCCCTTGAAAATGTTTCTAAAAATATGTTTAGGATGATTACTTGTGTAATCTAGATAACCATTAGAGAACGTTTCCTTTCTAAATAATTCAGATTGAAAACCTGTATCAACATGTTTAATGTATGTGTCCAAATATGCTATACCTTCTGTATTGATATTATATGTAAATTTCAGAAAAGTACTTGTCGTATTTAGATAATCTATGAACTTATCTATAAGTTCTATAGGTCCATCCCAAAGCAGAAACATATCATCCAGAAATCTTGTGTGTAATATACAACATATTTGTAATACATACTAGTAAAAAGATACTTAATTTCCCATTGAAGCATAACTAGATTGACGAAAATAGGTGCACAGGAGGCACCCATGGCAACTCCCTGTGTCTGTTTATAAAACTCGCCTTCAAAATATATATAGTTATGCCCCAGTACTAAACCCATCATATCTGTGATTAAATTAATACGATCCCAACTTAAATTTGAGTATTTTCTTAAGCTATCACAAAAATAATCCAATCCTTCATTTCTAAGTATGGATGAAAAAAGGTCTATAACATCAATGGTTATAAATATTAAGCTCCTTTTCCATCTATTAGGTGTTAATTGAGATAGAAACATCCAAGAATCTTTAACTAAATGTGATGTATTGTCATAAATGTGCTTAACCCACCTATCAATAACTACCCCTAAACTAAACCTATTTTACAGTTATTATAGTACAATAATATTGTTAGATAAATTGATGTTTTAAGTTTTATATTTTAATACAGTATATGTATGTTGAGTATAAGTGTATTTATAGTAGGTGTATATAAATAAATGTGTTAGGAAGATGTATGTTTTTATAACATTGTAGTAGCACTTTAAATTTTGTTAAGAAGTATAGCGTTTGAATAAAATGGCGCCAAAAAGTTTTTAAATTTGTTATCAGCTGTTAGTATAATGGTTCTGAAGAAGTCTGTAATATACAGATGAAAGCACTTGACCGTTTTTTATGAGCTTGGAGTGTGATTAAATATTTATATCTTTCTTTTTCGAGTCGAGCTTCACTTGTACCGTAAAGCTTAGTTGAGACATAATTTGTCTCTTGTGATCTTATTCAGTTGTTGGCTGTGCGTTGTGACATTATCTGGTTGTAGCTATGGACGGTACTATGGAAGTGACAGAGACTCTATTGGGCAAGGAAGAACTGCTTCGTATCAGATCCAAAATGGTTTCGTTAAAAGAAAATATTCGGTTGACTGATGTCGTTAGTCAACTGCAGAAATCTCTTAATTGTATGAGAAACAAAAAAGGACCAGTTGATAAAAACATTTCTATACTAGTAATATGTCTACTCAGGTAGACATACCTAACGGACAGGGTGAAAGCAACGGACAGGGTAAACGCAACGGTTCGATGGTGGATATGCGGCATACTGGGGTGTTGTTAGATGTAAATCACATCCGTGATACTAGCCAGATGACAGAACCGGATATCACCTTCGATTTTTCTTTATTTCAAGTAGATGAAGATATTAAACACTTAGGAGCTCGTCCAAAGCGTTTGCTACCTGTTAAAACGTATGCAGCAACGGCAAAAACTAAAACAGATAACATCAAAGGTACTGTTTTAAATACATCAAGCCCTAGAGGCATTAATTTGGTTGGTTCATAACAACACAAAAAAACTGGTACTTTGAATCAACTAGATAATTTTTTGACAAATGATTATGTTTTTAATGAAAATGAAAACAGACATTTTAATGATGTTAAATTTAATAGAAATGCATCTAACATTAATAATGGCAGCACGTTAAAGGATATGATATATAGCTTAGGGAAATTATTATTTACTGTAAAATGTATAAAGATTGACAATGCATATCTTACAAAATGTATTGCATTACGTGTGGTCCCTATGGGTCTAAGATTTTTCAAAATGCCAATGGGTGTGAGCTTAAATCATGACACTAGAATGGAATTTAATGAGTTATTTAATGGGTTTGGAATGAGTTTTATGAAGTTATTAGTCAGGAAAAATGATGAGAAATTAAGTGGTATAGTTAGTGATATAGATAAATTAAATAATGAAATTGTGACAGATTTACTGTTCCCACAATGGAAAGAATTATATGAAAAACAGTATAAATTAGCAGATTTTAAAGCTAGTAAAATACTTGAGAGAAAACAAAAGAAAATACAACGTGATTTGGAACAATATCAAGATAATAGGGCGTATATATGGAAACAGGAACGTGGATATACTTATAGAATGAACATGAGTGCAAATAGGAATGGTTATAACGATATAAGAACGAATTTTCAAGGGGGGCGATATTACACACCAGTAAAGAAAGTAAATTACTATCAAAGGGACAACAAAAGATAGATAGTAATTCTTATGTTTAAAATGTACTGTGTTCAAAGGATGTAGTATTGGATGTTACCAGTCATAATGAGAATATTAATACGTCACTTACTCGTGATGTGGAACATATAGCAGTGGTACATAATGATATAAAGATATTCAATTATACTACTATGAATATTAAGGAAGAATATTTTTCACTGTTTGAAAAAGGTATGAAATATATACCTACAGTGAAATTTCATCTAGTAGATGTTTTAACAGATATTAAATTATTCTGTCGTAGATTAAATTTAGCATTTATGTTTCAGAAATAAAATAAAAATAAAATTATGTTACCAAACCAATTAAAAAAGAAAAGTACTTTTATTCCTGCCCCACATAAGAATGTTGCAAATTATGAGGAATGTGTATGTCAAGACATTTATGAATATAATAAACTGATTAAAAAGAATGAATTCATAGATAATTTAAATGCAAATGAAAGGAAATGTTTGGTTGAATTAATGAATAATAATGAAATAAGAGTTATGAAGCCAGACAAGGGGGCGGGGATAGTACTGTATAACAAAATAGATTATATTAATAAAGTACAAAGTATACTAATTGATACTGGTAATTATGACATTATTTCACAAAATGAAATTAATATAGGATATTGTAAAATAGATTTAGCACTGGACGAGTATTTGATGGACAATAGAATTACTCAGGATACCCACAAATTCATAAAGGTAGAGTTTCCAGTATTAGCTACAATAGTTGGCATCCCGAAAATACACAAAGATATTGCTAATCCCCCATTTAGACCTATTATTTCAGGGAGTAGATCTAAGACATTTAATATAGGGGTAGTTATTGATAGGTGAGTTAAGCACATTTATGACAATGCATCACATTTAGTTAAATATTCTTGGATGTTTCTATCTCAATTAACACCTAATGGATGGAAAAGGAGCTTAATATTTATAACCATTGATGTTATAGACCTTTTTTTATCCATACCTAGAAATGAAGGATTGGATTATTTTTGTGATAGCTTAAGAAAATACTCAATTTTAAGTTGGGATCGTATTAATTTAATCACAGATATGATGGGTTTAGTACTGGAGCATAACTATATATATTTTGAAGGCGAGTTTTATAAACAGACACGGGGAGTTGCCATGGGTGCCTCCTGTGCACCTATTTTTGCCAGTCTAGTTATGCTTCAATGGGAAATTAAGTATCTTTTTACTAGTATGTATTACAAATATTTGTATATTACACAAGATTTCTGGACGATATGTTTCTGCTTTGGGATGGACCTATAGAACTTATAGATAAGTTCGTAGATTATCTAAATACAACAAATACTTTTCTGAAATTTACATATAATATCAATACAGAAGGTATAGCATATTTGGATACATACATTAAACATGTTGATACAGGTTTTCAATCTGAATTATTTAGAAAGGAAACATTCTCTAATGGTAATCTAGATTACACAAGTAACCATCCTAAACATATTTTAAGAAACATTTTCAAGGGACAATGTATAAGGGTGGCAAGGATGACGTCTGATTATGACACAATGGTTAGAGAAATTAATAATATAAGAAATATGTTTCTTAATAGGGGTTACCCCTTAACATTATTAAATGATATATCGACATATATTATCACTGGGTGGGGTAATAAGTATACCCCCATCTTAGGTATTGGTATATAAAAAAATATTAGGAAGAATAAAGTTAATGATGAATTTCATAGAGTATGTGTATTGACTTATACACCTTATGTTAATTATGTCAGAGAAATCTTGGAAAAATATTGGAATAAATTAGTAGGAGATGAAGAAGCTAAAGGTGTAGTAGGAGAAAAACCTTGTATTGTATATAAAATGGGTAGAAATATAAAACACTTATTGAATGGATTGAATTCTCAAAAAATGTGTAAAAACACACACACTAAGAAATGTGGAATGTGTAAACAGTGTTCTGTTATAAATGAAGCAATTGGATATAGATTAAATGATGTCAACAGTACTTATATAAAGTTTAAAAAGGGAAACTGCAATAGTAGGAATATAGTTTATCTCGCTAAATGTACAGTATGTACTGCTTTCTATATAGGGAAAACAGAAAGACAGTTTAGAAAACACATATATGAACATAGGTATAAGATCAAGGTGAAAGATACCAAAAATGCATTGTTCAGACATATAATGGACAAAGGTGATACACATAATTTCATATTTGGTATCATTGATTATATAAATAAATCACAATGTGGTGGTAATTATAAAGCCTACTTAGGTAGAAAAGAAAGTCAGTGGCAAATGTTGACTAATGCAACAAAATTTCCTGGCAAAAATGATTTTATTTCCATAAAACCTATTTTACAGTTATTATAGTGCAATAATATTGTTAGATAAATTGATGTTTTAAGTTTTATATTTTAATACAGTATATGTATGTTGAGTATAAGTGTATTTATAGTAGGTGTATATAAATAAATGTGTTAGGAAGATATATGTTTTTATAACATTGTAGTAGCACTTTAAATTTTGTTAAGAAGTATAACGCTTGAATAAAATGGCGCCAAAAAGTTTTTAAATTTGTTATCAGCTGTTAGTATAATGGTTCTGAAGAAGTCTGTAATATACAGATGAAAGCGCTTGACCGTTTTTTATGAGCTTGGAGTGTGATTAAATATTTATATCTTTCTTGTTCGAGTCAAGCTTCACTTGTACTGTAAAGTTTAGTTGAGACATAATTTGTCTGTTGTGATTTTATTCATTATAGTAAAAAGTTATTATTCCCATCTTTTATTTGTAACAGTTTTTTTACGATTCTAGTTCCAGCTTTCATGTTATATGCACACACTAATATTTGGCAGGTTGACCTTTTATACAATTGTTTCTTGATGTATGTATTTTTGCCTATGTAACATGTTACAAAACATTTTGTTTTATTGAATGCACTTGAACAAAAAACAAATGCACCCCAAAAACCTATTAACTTAATATGAACACAGAAAACTATGTACATCTTCAGATATTGAAGTTTTACCTTCCTAATAGGAACAATTGTCCCAAACTGACAGACACACTCAAAAACGTGGGTTAACCTAAAAGGAAGGTTATCCATGCTAAGATGCATGGTACAGCCTGTACTTCTACTAAGTGCTGTCTGGTTTTGTCTTATCTTTATTGTTGTCCCAGAATGAGAAAACACATGAATGCCTTCAGAAAACATTATCACCTAGCCATTGAAAGAAAACCATTACAAGAAAGGAGTATTCTGTTTTTATTGATCTTTATCAGATTGTGTCCATGGATTCTTGAGGACCACATACAGGGTTGCTTCTACAATTATTTATGTATTTGCTAGAAGAAAGCTTTATTATATTCATTGTTCTTTTTTATTTATTTGCTTTCTCCTAAAACTTGTTACTAGACCAAGCCAAGAACCTTAATCCAGTCATTCCCCTATGCAAAAATGAGAAAAAAGCACATACCTTTTTTTCTTGTATCATACTGTTTTGAACATACACAGTTTTAATGTTGCAGTGCCTACATTTCTTAAAACTGAACAAGGAGAAACAAAACAAAGAAGGAAGAAACAGGGGCACCTGTTTACTTTAGTATCCCCATTTCACTTGAAAATAACTGAGAACATTTTACTTTACAACATGCAGATAGCATACAAATATTACTGTTAAGAACAAAAGTTTGTTTTACTTAGTTAACTCTTTCCTTCCTCTTACCCTCTCCTAAATGTTCCTCCAAACATTAATGACACAAAGTAGGGCATATGCTTTAGAGACCCCTACAAGTTTAAGAAAGTCAAAAAAGTCCAATATTTCCAGGTTTTCTTGTTCTGTCATGTTTCACAAATATAATTAATGTTTTATAATCCCACATTTATTTGTTGATTTCTGAGTTGCTGTTTTATTCCTCTTTATCTCCATGTCCCAAATCCAGTCTCTGCTTCCTTTCCAATGTACTTTCAGTTCTTCTTTTGTGCCTTTTTCTGACTCTCAAGTATTTTCTGTTGAAACACTGGAAAATATTTCACTAGCACAATCTCCCAGTGGTATTTATTACCAGAAGAACAAGAATCAGAATCTCCTTCTGTTTTGCAGCTTACTTTTTTGTTGGACAAACCTTTGTATTTCCCCCTTAGCATGTTCTACATCAAAAATTATGTTATCCCTCCAGGAAAGAATATTCTAAAGTTAGCTGGATACAGCAGTTTGAATCTCAGTCTGCTTCTCGACATTCCCTGATTAATGAAATAAATTCACTCTTCTTCTGCCTGGTGTACAGTGAGAAGTCATCTCCCACTTTTAGCACTTTGCCCTTCTGCCACAGTTTTGCTAGAATCAACTCCTTCTGCTGGTAAGATTGCATCTTTACTATTGAAGGTCTAGGTTGCTTTCTCATGGCCAGGTATGGAGCAAACATTTGATGTGCCCTTTCAATTAACAACTCCTGCTGTGGAATACCAGCCCAATTGTTTATTTGTGCTTTCATAAAATTAATACAGTCTGTTACTTCCAGCTTCTCTGGTACAACAGAAAATCTCAGGTTTTCCCTGCGTGTCATGTCCTCTAATTCTATTATTTTTTTGAAACATCTCTTCATATTCAGCCAGTGTTTTCTTCATTTTGACCTCTGATTTTTGCAGTTTTATTACTTCATCTGAATATCTGTTTAAAGCTTCATCCATTTTATCCAGTCTTCTGCTATTTGAGTTGATATACTGCATCAGTGTTTCTTTAATTTTAAGCAGCTCCAAGTACATTTGACTTATTTTTTTCTCTACATTACTGGAAGTCATGTCTTGCACCAAAGCTGGAGCTTGCACTGCTTTTTGCTGAACAGCTGCAAAACTCTTCCCAGTAAGTGTTTTTCCTCACTTTTTGTGGTTGACTTTCTTTCAGGTTCTCTGAATTTCTTTTTGGCTGTTATCCAGGCAGTGCACTTACTAGCCAGTTATTGAAATTTACTCAAACAAATAGTTTACGTCTCTCTCTTCTGAATTTTTGTTTTCACACTGGGAGAGCTGAAATTAAGCTGTTACTCAGTGTGCAGCCATCTTGGAAGATCAGAGGCTGCTGTTTTCTGTATTGCATACATTGAGATTATTTGAGGTGTTTTCATGGATGTGTATTTCTTGATGAGCACCATTCAATATATCCAGAAACCTGAACAGGGACTTCAGCAACCCAAACTTGCTTAGTCAGTATCATACATTTGCTCAAGGTGTGTCTTTGTGGTGATCTTTTGATAACATTTATTTTTTCAAGTTAAATAAATAAATAAATAAAGCAATGTGATTCCATTGCTAACAGCAGTTTATGTGAGACTGCTGTGTGGAGTTTCTAAGAGATTTCACTTTTCTGCATTGTTGTGTAGCTGTGGTGTTAGTATAATTATGTAAGGGGTGTGAAGTGTGACGTATTCCACATGGAGGTATAAAGGGGCTTGCCCTCTTGCAAAAACACTTGGTTAGGCATTTTGTTTTCATTTCTGTGATAAATGTTTTGTTTGATTAAAAAAAGTAAAGAAGCAGCTACTTGAACAAATGTTCATTTAAAGGAAGAGAAAGTTGTTCAGTCACCTGCTTTGTCACTGTGCTTCATTATATGCTTCCTTTGCAGGAAATTGAGGATGGCATATTGGTGTCATTAGCCAGGGTCCCAAAGAATACCCACTGTCACCTGTAAAACATAACAGCATGTTATATTAAGATCACTCTTCAGATCCATATATTGGAAATGATACTCATCCACTAGATGTCCTTCAGGTGTATCTTAGTTATGACCCCTCTGTCATTGAACACAGGTTCTCCACAAGAAAGAATTTTGTACAACTTCCATGGAATGATTGTGATTTATATGATTTATCAGATGAACATGTGACTTGACAGCTAATTGAGTGCCACCTTTTTTTCATTGATGTATCTTTGTTCATGTACAAAATGGGAAAAGGAGTGATGGATGGACATACCTTTGTTCATCATCCCCATGAGGAGTCATAATTGTGATGCAGATGGAGATGATGATGTCTGGAATGTGTCAGAGGAGTTCAGCCTCATAAAGTGTTCCCTGGCTACATAGCACTCAACTACTGTTGATGAAAAATGTATATACTTCCCAGCTTTGTACATGTGACAGTCATGAACTTGTCCAGTATGTGAGAAGTAGCATTTTTGGACACCTCTGTTGTTATCACTCATGTGGTATCAGAATGCCGAAACAAAAGTATGCCCAGAAATCATCTAGTAAGATAGGGTATGCACACATCACACATAACCAGTTCCTCCTGTGTGACAGTCTGGTAACTATCACTAATATCCTAGCCAGACAACTGGTCTACTAGGTGTTACTAGTGATATCTCATTGGGCACTTTCACTTTGCAGGGCATGCAGCTTCTGCACCATCAGCATATTCACTTGCAGAGGGGTTGCTCTCTTAAAAGAATGCATTCTCGGTTTTCTGAAATGTGATCTGTTGTTGTTTATAATATGAAGGTTATGAGTGGTCATCCACTTTTTTGCTGTTACCTTATAAAGGTGCTGTGATACTCTGAACATTTCAGTAATCATGTGAAATATAGGTCTTTGTTTTCTTACATCATATTAAGCAGATCCATTCTAAACCAGTGCACATAAACGTCTACAACTTCTATGCAGCACCCTGTCTGAAGCATAAATTGATTTCAACTCCAGCTCTCTAAGTTCAGAACACTAAATAAAGTAAACAGACAGTTTCACAAGTAGCACATGATACAAAGAAATGCAAGAAGTAATATGAGTAATGAGTGTTCTATCCTAAAATTTCAGATTAAAAAAAATCTTATTTTAGTACTCAAGACAGTCCACATTCTGGAGAGTTGTATTACTTTTTAGAAAAATGAAAAAAAAGAAAAAACAAGTACAACTGAGTATTCGGGGAACATTTATTTATGATACAGCCTAGTTTACTACTTCACACTTTGTCAAACTATCTTAGATTAGTGTGTACAGTTGGAATAGATTTAAGAAAAAAACTTTAATCAGTGAAGAGAAGGGTTCTTTTACAATGGAAATAATTTTATAGGCAAGACAGATTAGAAATGTCTACTCTTTGGAGGAGGATATTTGCATCCAGTATGACTTCACAGTTGTGGCTGAAACACCAAGGAAGATATTCTGGCTAGCAAAGTATATCTGAAGATCTGCCACACCAAGGAAGATATTCTGGCTAGCAACGTATATCTGAAGATCTGATGCACCAAGAAAGATATTCTGGCTAGCAACGTATATCTGAAGATCTGCCATGCAGTGGCATTATCTACTGAAAAATTATAGGAATATGCAGATATCTGATGTCAAGTACTTCTGGACTGTGTATTTTTGGTCATATTTGAGCCTTACAGGTACTGTAGCTGACTGGCATGCCATTTTATATTTCCTGAAAATCAACTTTTCTCTGCTCCCCTCCACTGTGTCTCTTTCTTAGGATGACCCCTTCACATCTCCATGACATGATTTTGTGCACATGAATTATGTCCTCCTAGTTCCTATGCAGAAAGTGAGTGAAAAAATGGCCAGCATTGGAATGCATGAAAACAGAAGGTAGAAGGAGGAAGATCACCCGTGATTAAAGAGATGGAGATCTTACAACTCTGGAAAAAAAGACCTGACATTTTTTTTCCAATGGTGTGTGACCATGAGTTAGAATAATTAATATACAGAGAAGGCAGCCAGCAGCAGTGATACAGAGAGATATAGTCCTCACTATAACTCAGGTGACTCAAATTCAGTTATTGGCTTGGGAGCTTGATTGTGCATACAGGAAGGATGAGCTTGCCTATCCTGGAAAGGAGGTATGGTGGTCCCAGCTGTTTCTCAAAACTGCTCAGCTGACAACCTCAGCTTGAGGCAAAGGCATGCCAGACTGCAGGGAGGACGGAGGAGTAACCACTTAAGCTAATGTTGATAACCCTTGCTGGTGCATGTAGAAGACTACACATTTACAGATAAAAGAAAGTATGCAGTCTTTGCAATGTTCCTAGTCCTTATGCACCATCAGTGAAGGGATTAGGTCAAAGAATAACAGTGTTGGCATTGCTGGGATGTCAGTGAGAGCACAAAATTCCCAATGGTTGCCTGGATGGCAGCATCCCCTCACCCCCACCCAGATAGCTCTCACTCTAATGGATCAGTCAGGATTCCCTACTCATAGGACAGCAAATGAGCTCAGGTCCAATGGGGGGTGCTAGATGACTGGCAAGTAGAGAGGGAAAAGACATAGAAAAAAGTTACAGAGGCAACACAACTCCCCACATGAGGGCAGGAAAGAGGCAAACTTCGGTTTTATATTCTTCACTGGTTCATCATCCAATATGAATCTTTTGCGTTTGTGCGCATAAAAGTTAACCTTTCAGTCATAGACATGAAGTGATACTGTCCCCCTTCCATCTATTTTTGGACCATGTTAGATGAGTCCAGCTCTTTAATCTCTTCTTATACCTTTTCCCTTCTACACGTCAAACCATTCTGGTAGCTTTCCATTTTGCTACATCCTATATGGTTTGAAGTCTGTCTAGCAAGGATGGTCTCTAGAACTGCACAGACTAATCAAGGTGTGGCCCAGTACAGTGGAAGCATTATTTCTTATCTTGTGGAGTATAGCCCCTTGAGGACACACTTCATTTCAGTATTCTGCTTTCTGCTACTATAGCCTTTTCGCACTGTTTGTAGTGGTCTGCTCTGTGTGTGATAATCACTCCATGTCCTTTTTATGCTCTGTTGCATTTCCCTCCACCTAATACTTCACACCAGGATTGTTGCCGGTCAGAATTTTACATTATTCTGCACTAAACCTTAACTGTCATTTTTCACCCCCACTAAGATAGCTTTTTAAGTCCTTCTCTTAAAGAGAGGAAAATAAAATACAAACGGGAACACACTTTTTCATGTCAGTTTAAAAGTTGTTGAAAAACATTTTTTTTCTGTTCATTTTTCTTTGGAAAAATGTTTTTATTTTACTCTTTGGCAATGGCAGAGTATATTAAAGTGTTTTTACTATGTTTTTTTTGGGGAAAAGGTGATTTTTTACAGCTTTAAATTTTTACTGGCTTGTGCTGTTTCTTTCACCAAGAAGCAGGCATCATTTTCAGCTTGACCATGGAACAAAATACCAGTGCCACGGTCCTTCTTTCTTCCACCTGCAAAAAGAAAAAATAAGCAAACACCCTTGGCCACCACAGCAGGCTAGCAGTTCGGCTCAACCACAGGTGGGTGACTCTTCTGTGACCAAAGCTGGTTCCTCAGACCCACTCATCTTTTACCCTGGATCCCTCTGGTGTAGCGAGTACAGCCACTATGGACTGGGGGTTAGCCACGTCTTATGTAGCTACTAGGGTCCCTGAGTGGGCAAAAGAAAGCTACTCTTCTTGTTCCCTGTTTATATTGTGTCCATCCCTGGGAAAGCTGCTGCTGCCGCCATTAACAACTCTGCTGGCCCCATCTTTCTTGTCAGAAAGAGACAGGAAAATTGTCACGTATCTGCTCTTGCTCAATTTTTCTGAAGAGGTGTTGCTTACTAGATCTGGGTCAGGGACTTATTCAAGCTAAAAAGAAAAGAGGATGTCTTTTTCTGAAGATATTCAAGATTCTGAATCTGGACAGGAAGAATGTATAGACAGATGCAGGATTTTCTCCTTAGATTTTTGATTCAGATTCAGGGGAAAACACAGTATCTGATTTGTCATATGAGAGTGTCTCTTTTAATGAAACGATTTTCAGAATATGCCAGTGTTTTCACTGGAAGAACACAGAGGTTTCTCAGTCCTTCAGAAAATACTATGAGCTGTTACAAATTGAATTTCCAGGACCATTCAGCCATTCCTGTAGTCCTGTCAGCACTGTAGGTTGTGATGTGTTACTGCCTGCAATTTTGCTGATAGTCAGCCTGCTGCTCCTAAAAAGGCAAATAGATTGTATAAAGTTACTCAGTACTTTAGTTTTTAAACACTCATCCCAAATGTGACCCAAGAGCTGTAACTTTAGTTAACTGTACTGCCGCTAAACATGTAGTCAATTTCAATCCTACAATTTTTGACTTCTTCTTTCGGCTTTTCCCAGTTAGAGGTCGCCACAGTGGATCACCTGTCCGCTCATGATTGGCAGTGGAGTTTTACAGTGTCAAATTGCCAGCCTGGTGCCCAACCTTTGACAGAAGGCACACACATGTACACACTCACACCTGAGGCCAATTTAGAGTGTCCAATCCACCTACAGCATGTCTTTGGGATGTGGGAGGAAACTGGAGCACCTGGAGGAAACCCACGCAACCACAGGAAGGACATGCAAGTTCCACACAGAAAGCATCCCAGCTGAGGATTGAACCGGAGAACCTCTTGCTGTGAGGTGGCAACGCTAACCACTGCACCACTGTGGCCGCCCTTCAATCCTACAATTTTTGACAAGGATGAGAAAATAATTGAGAAGTATGGGGAAAAAATGTACGCTTTTGCAACTTTGATTTTCAGAATTTTGAATTCTCAGGCTCATATGGTAAAGATTATTCTGACTAATTGTGAAAGTATGAGGAATGTTTTGTCTGCAGTTTTTTTCTTGTGAGAAAAAATCTGCTTTACATGCTTTAGTTTCTTTCATCTTACACGTCACAACTTAGGTTTAGTTTCTTCTGTCTTACAGGTCACAAGGCATTGTTTAAAGTGTGTTTAAGTCTGTTGATACATCTTCCAGGGCTATGGCCACTTGTAATGTTAGGATGAGGTTTGCTGGGCTGCATTTTCAGAATCTTTCATATGATGCAAAATATAAGATTTTAAATTCTGCTTTAGATATTTAGAATTTGGTCCCTCTGCTGCAGAGATTATCAAAAAGTGTGATGAGAAGGGTAAGCTGTTGCATGGAATAGGATTTATGACCTCTTTTCCAAATTTTCCAAGGGATTCTCAAATCCTTTGTTTAGTTTTGTCAAGAAATTAAATAATCAGTCTCAATAAAATGCTGGTAAACAGACTTTAAGAAGCAATGGCAAGGAAGTTCCAAAAAAGAATACAGAACTCCTCAAAATAAAGGACAGTCCAAAAAGTCAGAATGATTATTTAAAGGACCATCCCCCCACCACTACCCTGCTAGTGTTTTTTCCCTTCCCAGAATCACCACTTCTTTCTTTGTCGACAGTTTCAGACAAATTGGTTCCGAAGATCATTCATCAAGGATACAGATGGCAGTGAGAGGAAATTTCTCCTTTCCAGGGAGTAATTCTTCATCCACCAGACCAGACTGCTCTATTTCCCCTGGTTCTTCAACACATGTTGTCTCAGGGGAATGCTAAAACCAGTTCCTCCTACCCAGTTTGGCAAAGGTTTTTATTCAAGGATCTTTCTGATGCCAAAGAAAGAAAATGCTCAGAGACCAGTTCTGTATCTTTCTTTCCTAAAACAATTTGTGATGGTGCCCAAGTTCAAACTGCTATCACTTCACAATGTGTTAACCCACCTCCTTCATTTAAGTTTCCTAGTAACACTAGATTTAAAAGATGTTTATCACATACATTTTTTGTCCAGATTTTAGGCATTTCTTAACTGCACCAAGAATGTTCACAAAGTGTTTATCTGCATCTATAGCTCATTGCAGGCTACAAGATATCCACTTTTTTCCATATTTAGGTGACTTGCTTATCTTTGCAGAGTCTTTTTCAAAGTGTCACTAATCTCTCATTTAGGGAAGAGATCTCTTACAAAAGCTGAGATTCCAAAAGAACATTCAAAAGTTTTTTTTTGTTTTTTTTGACCCCATCAAACAGGATTGTGTTCCAGGAGTGTCTGCTAGACACCTCAATTCAAGGTGCTTTTCTTCCACAGGAAAAAAATATATAAATATATGTAGATGTATTTCATGGGTTTTCCACACACATTTCAGTCTCTGTGAGAGAATCCTTCATGTTTTTGGGTCTCATGGCATATATGTTTCTCATAATACCCCAAGCAAGACTCCATATGAGAAAGTTACTATGGTACCTGAGGTCTTTTTGATCCAAGCACCAACATCCATTATCTTTTTAAATCCCACTTCTGGGATTTGTCTGAAGATAAATTACTTGCTGGAGACATTAAATTTCTCTAAATCTAGATCTATCCTTCTGTGCCTCCCCCCTGCTCCAAAGCAGTCAGTCACCACAGATGTCTAGGACTTTGCTAAGGGAGCAGTTTCGGGTTGGATAAAAGTATAAGGTGTTTAGGACAGGAAGGACAGACATAAGTCCATAAACATAAAAACGATGCTCTAATCAAGGCACTCAACTCTCTGAATTTTCTTTCGATCCCTGGACCTCTTCAAGTTGTTACAGACAATAACACAGTCATGTGGTACATCTACAAGCAAGGGGAAAACAGGTTTTATCCCCATTGCAAACTAGCCATGTTAACTTGGGATATAGCTTCACAGCACAGTCTCACTTTACAGGCATCCTGCATTCTGTTAGAACAAAAATGTGTGGCAGACAAGCCTAGCAGGACCAAGGAAGACCCTCACTAATGGAAACTAGATCAGGGACTCTTCCAAGATTTGATCTTGTCTGTGGGGATTTCCTCAAGTAGACCTCTTTACCTCCTTTCTGAATAATCAGTTGACAGAATTCTGCTCCAGGACACCATGCAAGAAAGCTTTGAAGACAGATTCTGTTTCCTTTCCATGGACAGGAATGTTTCTGTATTCTTTTTCATCCTTTCCACTGATATTCAGGGTACTTCTGAAGACTCAGAAGGAATCCTGCAAGATAATTGTGGTGGCTCCCTTCTGCCCCAGACAACAGTGGTTCTTCCTTCTTTTCAAAATGACTAGAAGCAATTACCACAAGCTTCCTCACAAAATGTATCTACTCACACAAGTACAGGGGTGTTTGATACACCCCCACCCCAATCAATTTCAGCTGACAGACTGGATGATACATTCTTAATTCCCCCTTAAGCACCTATTTACTGAGGACATGCAGCAAGTATTAACGGAGGCAAGAAAGTCTGCTATTAGAAAATCATATATTGGCAAATAGAAAAGATTTTCTAGTTGGTGACAGCAACATAACCAGCACCTATTCAGAGTTAGTGTTTCTCTAGTTTTACAATACTTGTGTCAATTACTATCCTTTGACCTTTTTTATTCCTCTATCAAGGTTCATTTATTGGTTATGTCAGCATGTCTTCCGATGGACTCTCTTGTTTCAGTGTATTATGTAAAAATGCTTTTGAAAAGGATTTTCCATAAAAAGCCTTCAAGAAAACAAGTAGCCCCTCGTTGGGATCTTAATTTTTTGCTAGAGAATCTAACAACATTTGCTCCCTTTGAAGCAGCTCATCAGGCTGGCTTGATGTTCTTAACAAGCAAAACTGTTTTCTGATTGCGCTGACCTCTGCAAGAAGTATATCTGAGTTGCAAGCTCTTACATTTAGTCAATCCTATCTCATTTTCCACAAAGACAGGGTATCTTTGAGAGCTAATACTATTTTATACCTAAAGTGGTATCTGAGTTTACTTTAAGACGTCTACCTGTGTTCTTTCATAAATCTAAAAATGAGGGAGAAAGGATACTCCATACCTTGGATGTCCACAGACAACTTTGGTACTTGACAGAACAAAATCTTTCAGATATTCAGATCAATTGTTCATTTCTTGTGAAGGTAAGAAGATGGGACAACCCATGTCAAAACACACTACTTCCAAATGGTTGTCTCAGGCTATTACATTATGTTATTTTCACCACAACAAAACCATTCCAGGCAGAGTCAAGGCTCATTCTGCCAAGGCCTTGGCTTCATCTATGGATTTTTGGAAAGGATTGGATTGTAGAAGTATTCTAGAAGCAGTAACTTGGTACTCTGTACATACTTTTACAAAAGACTACAAGCTTGATTTTTTCTTTAGGTCTAGGTCAGGCTTTGCTAAGATCATTCTCCAGGGGCTGCTAAACCCTTCCCCTTCCACCTCCCAGACATTGTAACCTAGGGTAATTTACCCATATAGCAAAGGCTACTACAGCAATGATCAGTATGATGAACATAGTACAGCTGTGTAAGTAAATTTAATGTAACAGTAGATGTTTGAATAATCACTGATGCAGTAGCAGCTCTCTGTCCATCCACCCCCCTTTTTTGATTATGCCAGGATATGTATATGTGTGTGTGTTTATATATATATATATATATATATATATATATATATATATATATATATATTTATACTCCAAACTGTGTCCTCCTAGATCTCAGCCTCCCTCTCATAGATGGCATGAAGGTTCTGATGGGCTTGACACTCAAATGTGTGTTTTTAGGTTGCTTGGCTTGAGCTGCCTAAAGGTTTGAGTACATGAAAGGTGCACTGATGCTTTGAAAGATGGACGACTGTTACATCCTTGGCAAGAAATAACTCCTGTAGCTAAGGCTACTGCAGCAGTGAACATTTGAACATCTACTGTTATGGTAAGTTTATTTACGTAACTGTACTTTCCTTACAGTCTGTCACATTAATTTAAGAGGTAACAAGGTGAAGACCTGCAGATAGTATCTAAAATCAAATTCAGTACTGAACTTTTTGTGTATATGTAGTCAGTTGTCTGTAGAAGAAGCTTAAGTTGTCAAATCCTTTAACATAAAGGGTAATTTATTAGAATGAATTGATGCTTCAAGAGAAATATTTAGCTTCCTGTAGTAGCTTGAAAGGGTGGTAACACTAAATTAAGAGTATCATGCAGTGCCCTTTGGTGAGACAGTGATGCAAGTGCTTTCTCTTAAGAGCAGTTCTCTTAATATATATGGAAAATTAGAATGTCCCCACTATGCATCCAAGGGCTACAGAATATACTTCTGGTGTTATTAATATGTCATGGCAGTGCATATGACTGCAATTGTATGTCAAAGTTGTACATTTGCATTTATTTCTTTTCATTTTCCTGTTAAATCAGCCAGCACTGAGTTCTGTAATGAAGCAGAATGTTGTAACGTTGATATAATCAGAGAAATTCACAATGATAAACTTTACACATCTAGATAATATGTATCTAAGCAATAACGTTGTAACTTATATGTTATATTACAGACATTGTTAACATGGTCCCTGAAGGCAATCTTTGTAATTTTTGAGAACACCCAGATTATTTTAGTGGATTCAGATTATACTGCAGTATTTTTTTTAAATATCCATTCCCTTAATTCATGTATTCCATTGCTTCATAATTGTTAAAATGTAATATAGGATTTTTAACACCCTAGTCAGTGAAATAAATCAAGAATTCCCATGTGTGTACAGTACTCTAGCCTGATGTATTTAGCATCTCATACTATGTTCTTACTTATACACTTGCCTATTACTTAT
Organism: Protopterus annectens; assembly: GCF_019279795.1. Classification (NCBI taxonomy): domain Eukaryota; kingdom Metazoa; phylum Chordata; order Ceratodontiformes; family Protopteridae; genus Protopterus; species Protopterus annectens. The sequence goes on from NC_056741.1 coordinate 1,116,591,493, forward strand.
ATTCCCTTTTATGATACCTATCATATTCTTCCACTTTATTAGTTCCCCAGTGTTATGTCATCTCTCCCCTGTATACCTGTAACATTACCACACCTTTTCTAAAAATTTACTTCATCTTTCATCTTACTCCTCTTTTGTACTGTGTCATGATCTTACAAACTGTGCTTAAAAGGAAAGGAGATGTTTCATAAAACACTAGCTGAATTTGCACTGTTAATTCACTTTCTCCTTTATCCTAGTTGCATGTTTTTTTTTACTTTATGATTCTTGAGCCATCCATTCACTTTCAACATTAGTTACCTTGACTTATCATCCTACTCCATTCCTTCCTCATTCACCTCACGTAAGCACCATTTCCATAACCTCTTCCCTTTTCTCCCATAAATCTTCTCCTCCCTCACCCACCCCTTCTAACTCGTTTACATTTCACTTAGTGTATGTATCACTCCTACAGTCCTTTCCTACACCTCACCTGTATTTCTTTTCATCTATTTCTGTAAGTTCTCAGAGAATAAAACAATCTTTGTAAAATTTGCACCTACTTATCCAAAAATGGTCCTAATCTTTTGTGTGGTTTGTATAAATATCTACATTTACAGCCATTCACATTTTCTCCATTTGCAATTATTTATGTGCTCCCTTCCCTCTCAGCACTTCCTGTTCTATTTCATCCCAGTGTATTATCCCTTCTAAACTCCCATTCATTGCACTCCACTAGTTCAGAGTAGTTTTCTGTCCCTTCCCTTTCTTCCCTGTGCTCTTTCCCCTTCCTACCTAGGATCATAGGCTCATGGGTGTTTACTAGGCTAATGACCACAAGGGTCTTTTTAAGCCTAGCTATGCATCCCGAATCTCTGACAAATTCTGGTACCCTTGCAAAGTGTAAGTAGGGGCTTGGGAGATGAAACATCTACAAGCAGGGGACTGGAAGATGAACCATTTACAGGCTAGCTGTGTCCATTAGAGACATAGGTGCCAAACCAGGGATCAGTTTCCTGTTCTCCATCGAACTGTCCAAGTTACACTTGAATTAGGTCAGGAGAAACTCTGCTTCACATGGATGAGGAGCCTGTTCCAGAGAAAGGGTAGTCTCTGGGATACATACCTGTCTCTCCAGCAGGTCCTATTTATGTCATAGGCAAGGTTTAAGTCTTTAGAATGGGTAATTCTTGTGCTGTTTGTTTTGTGGATATGCAGGTGTTCCATCAGAGTGAATTCTGACAATGTCTTGTATGCCAGGCATAGATCTCCTCTCAACAGCGTATAGGAGACACAATACAGGGATAGGGCCTTGAGGCGGTCTGCATAGGACATGTTACATATGCCCTGTATTCTTTTAGTGAGGAACCTGTGTGGATGTTCCAGTTGTTGGATATGCCTGGTTAGGTACATACCAAAGGGTGCATTGTACTCAATGATAGGTCTGATGAATGCTGAATACAGTGGAACAATGACTTCCTTGGACCTAGTTGCCATAACCTTTGTTTTTAAATTGTGCAACATAGAATGATTTCCTCAGTACTGTAGACACATGAAGATCAAAGGCTAGATTACTGTCTATGTGTGTCCCCAAGTTTGTGACTACTTGGACAATTCTTAGAGGTATGTTGTCAATATGATAGTCACCAGGGGTGGGTGACTTCCCAAAGGATATTATTATGCAGTTCTTGGCATTTAGTTTTAGTCCATGGCTCTGACACCAGTTATTGTTCTGTGTCAGCTCTTCCTGGAGAACATTTGTGGCAGTGTGGGATTCAATGACAGCTCCTAATTTTCAATTATCTGCAAATTTAGTCAGCCAGAGGCCGTTGACATTGGCCTTAACTTCAGAGAAATAAATGCCAAGAAGGAACGGTCCCAGGACTGATCCCTAATGGACTTCGCTTGTGACTGGCCTCTTTGTAGAGGTGGCATCCCCAATTCTAACTTCCTGGGTCCTGTTTGTGAGACAGCGGGATCTCTACCGGGTGACATAAGGGCTTCTGCCTAACCTCTTGAGTTTGTCAACAATACTCAAGTTGGGTATTATGTCAAATGCCTTGGCCTGGTCACGGTATGCAGTGTGACTCATTTTTCCCTCATCCATTGCTTTGGTGACCTTCTCAAAGAAGTCCACCCGGTTGATTAGGCATGACCTGCCCTTGACAAAACCAAATTGGGTTGGTTTCAGTGTTTTGAGGTTTACTATGTCATTATTAATCATTTTCATGATAATTCTTTCCATGGCTTTGCATATGAGACTAGCAAGACTTATGGGTCTGTAGTTGGCCAAACTTTGTACAGAGAAATGACTGTTGTTGTTGTTCTCCATTCATGAAGCACAAAGCCTGTTTGGAGGCTACAGTTAAATAGCAATTCCAGAGGGCCTGATAGGTCATGTTTCATGCTATTTAAAAGGCATCCTGGGATATTGTCTGGGCCCATTTGTGCAGTGTTCTTGGCTTTGGAGAGAGCATTAAGGACCTGTTCCCTAGTGACAGCACACTAGTTATATTTGATGGTATTTCCTGAGGGAAAGTTGAGGGGAAGAGAGAGGTAAAGTTGGAGCTGAATTTGTTGGCCAGTAGGTTTGCTAGATTTTCTGGCTCAGTATAGGTGGCTCCATTTACAATGAACTCTGCACACAATTGTGTATTGGCTTTGAGGTTGCGGGCATAGCTAAAATATGCCTTGTGGTTGGCTTTGGCCTGGAAGGCCAAATTTACCTTAATTTTGGCTGTGGTAGACTTTATTTGTCCTCTGAGTTGTTTGTTTAGTTTGACGAGAGTGCTTTTATCCTGTTTTCTGCCTTCTGTTATACAACCTATTGATTCTGTGATTCCACCAGAATGGCTTGTTTTTTGAGTTAGTTCTGTACAATCTGGCCCAAGGAGTTTGTGTTTACAAAATCCAGGAATCTCTGTGCCTATACTTTTGGTGTCGTATAGGATTCCCAGTTAATAGTGGAGCTAATTAAAGTCACCCATGTATATGGTATTGGGTTGGATGGTTAGTGTTTCTAATAAGTTTAAATACATAGTATGGGTTTCCTGGGTCATAGAGAGCAACCTATAGCTTGCAAGGAACTGGTATTGGATTTTGCCTATGGTGATTTGAACATGGAGAAGCTCAAGTACATTGTCCTATTTGACCAGCCTTGAGGTATATTTATTTCTGATGTAACTCAAGATACCTCCACCTTTTGTCCTTCTCTGTGTAGTAGCTGGTCTAAATGTGTGGAAGGCATTATAACCTTGATTTCCTGTTGCCTATACTCCAATATCCCTTCTACCTTTAATCCAAAGTATTTTTGAATTATATGACTTATCTTTTCTTCACTGTTATGTCTTATTTATTTCCCTTCCAGCTCCTCTGCGTTAGTTTTTCTGTTGCCTCTTACTTTTTTGACTACCACCTCTATTTCCTTCACCTGTGGCTTGTTGACCAGCCACCTATTTTCCACAGCTTTCAACCCTTCCATAAGCTAGCCCATGTCCAGCCTTTCTTACATTTTCCCCATCTACCTTTCTTTTCCATTGCCTTTCATTGTAATCCCCTCCAAAAAAATCTGATGACTTATAGTAAATGCAAAGACATTAAATGCAAACACATATATTACAACCCCCACTAATCCCCATTCTCCCAATTTCGTATTTCCCTTTATCCTGTTTCTCACTATGCTGGATCTCATCCCTTTCCATATATAACTAGCAAGCCATCTGTTTTTATTAATCTTTCTTCTTGCTCACCACCAGAATGCATATAATAAGATAACATAAAAGTAATCCTTTCTATAATATTGATCCTCCACATCAAGGCTTCATCTACCCCCCTCCTTTTCATCAAATCTTCTATTTCCTTCCTTATTTTTCCAGATTCTGTTTGTTTATATTTTCTACTGTTGTCTGCACCTGTAGTCCGAAATGCACTGACCCTGGTTTCTCTTCTGTTTTTGCAGCCTTCCTTTGCCATTTCCTGAGCTGTTCTCACAGATACAGTTTCTTGTGAAATATTGCCTGCTTTTCATATTCCTTTTGCACGATCTCCCAGTTATCAGACATTAATCTACAACCTAAATAGGCTTTTGCTTACCATTGCCCACTATTTGCCTAAATAATTACCTTTTTTTATTTTTGTTAACAATTTAGTTACCATTATAAATAATCCTGGATAAAGAAGCCACCCACCCCTTTCAGATTTATCTCTAGAGCTCCAATATATCCCTACTTAACTATACATTAATCCTTAATTTATCACAGTATCTCTAATCATGCCCTTAATCACTGCTCCACTCTTACTTTTTCTGAAACATTGAACAGAAAGTTCTGTATCACTAGTGAAATACTTTGCTGATGTCATACATAATGAGACCTGCACCCTCAGTCTTCTGTGCCTTCCTATCTACAAACATGTAGCCTCTTTCTACCACTTTCGACCACACCAATCCCCAGCCATACAGTTAACACTTTCATAAACACCTTTCAGTCTAGAATTTCTAAGTGAGTTTGGTCTAAAATTCTGTGGGTTCTCTTAAATGTCTATGAAAGGTGCTATAATGGTGTTTCATGTTATACAGTTTGGACTGGATTCAGAAAGATCCCAGCTGCAGCAAAAAGGGCCAAGGAAATAACTCAGCTAATTTGCAAGTCTCTGAACCACTCAGTGATTACTGCAAATACAAGAAACACTTTGCTGCGGCAGTCACCGTTGATGGCCTATGTAACTTGTTGACACAGGCAACCTACAATTCACTGCTCCACACACATGCACACTTTCAAGAACAAACATACATGTGGTCACATCCTCATACCTGTCACCTGCCACTGAAGTTACAAAATGTCCATGATTTTTGAAACTGTTATCTGCCCTGTCCCTCCTCACGAAACATTACAGTCAGTCAGTAATGCCAGTCCTTAGAGTTCTATATGATTTATTCCTCAGAATAAGCTTGTTCTATTAACTTTTTGCATGAGTTACAGTAAAATGTAAACCTCCCTTCTGTCTGGTGTTTCCCCATCCACTATTAGTGGCTTTGGTCATTACTATATGGGAATGTGGAGGTTTGGTAACCCCCCCCACACACACACACACACACACACACACACACATCTTCATGCATACTCAGACACTCATCACAAGTCAAACATCCTTGTACTCATGGATGCACTTACCCATTCACTCACTCACAGACATACACACACCTATCCTCTAACTAATACTTATACCGTGATCACCTGAACAGAGGCACAAACACACTCCCTCATCTGAAACCACTCATAACTCTGCATACACATGAACACCTGTGCACACACACATAAACGTCCACCACTACCTCTCCATTAAACTCTCTGACAATTTCCTCTAACACAGTCACTCCCATTGAAAGTAATGGTTGATGTGAACTTTTGGTGAGTTCATTTGGCTAGTGTTGTTGACTTATGCAGCAAAGTGGCTCTGTGAATTGCTTGACTGCATGAATCCCTTACTGCAGGCATTTCTGGGGGAGAATTTATGACTCATTATCATATGGCGCTGCCCCAGAATGCCTCATTAGCATTGTGGAATGCTGTGGTGACAGCCCATCTTGGTGATTCCGATTCCACAGACTGTGTAGAATCACTGCATTAGGGATGTCTGAATCAGACAGGGCTATTACTAATGGGAAACTGGCTGTGTCATGGCTTAACACTGTCAGTAGCCCTTTCTGAATCCCAAGGTTGGTTGGTTTATTTATTTATTTAAGCACTAATCCCTAAACCCAAGGCTTATGTCCAAAGAGGTAAGGTCATCTGATAAGAAGAATGGTACATACTCTTGTGGGATCTGCTTAGGACTATAAGCCATAACTTAGATATCAGTTGTGTGGACTACAAAACAGGGAAAATCTATGGAAACAATAACCATTATAACTGCAGTAGTCACTTTATGTTGTGTATAGCTTCCTGATTTTGTTGTGTATTACTTTTTTATGTTGGTAAAACCATGAAGGAACTAGATTTGAGAGTGAAGGAACAGTTAGGTGCCATCAAATATAAGAAGAAATACAATGCCGTATTTTAGAGGTTTTCCTACTTTCAGGAGCTACACAAGAAGTTAATTTTTTGTGTTTCAGAAAGTAAGATCAAACTGTACAGGTGGAGACATGGACTTGATTTTAAGTAAAGAAAGCAAAAATAGATTTTCCAGGAAGTAAGTAATTTACCAGGTTTAAATGGCTGTTTGATTATTTTGCCTCTTTTAAAAGTGTGGGGAACAGGATAGGAAACAACTGATTTCACAATACCATTTTTATGTCAAAAGCATCATTGATTTTATGTGCATCTCATATTTTTGTATTTGCACTCTATTTCTTTAGTATGTTTTTGGTACAAATATTTTTATTTATTTTAACTTGATATTGGAATGCAGAAAGTCAGATGATAGTGGATTTTGTTAAAAGGATGGACATGGCTGTGGAGAATACATATTTTAACAAGAGGGAGGAGCATCGGGTGACATACAAGAGTGGAGGAAGATGCACACAGGTGGATTATATCTTATGTAGAAGGGCCAGTCTGAAGGAGATTGGAGACTGTAAAGTGGTGGCAGGGGAAAATGCAGTTAGGCAGCATAGGATGGTGGTTTGTAAGATGACGGTGATCAAGAAGAGGAGGAGGAGTGTGAGGGCAGCACCAAGGTTCAAATAGTGGAAATTGAAAAAGGGTAATTGTGAGGTGGAGTTCAGGGAAGAGTTAGGACAGGCACTGGGTGGCAGTGAAGAGTTACCGCATAGCTGGGTAACTACAGTAGAGCTAGTAAGGGCGATGGCTAGAAAGGTGCTTGGTGTGACATCTGGAAAGCGGAAGGAGGACAAGGAGACCTGGTGGTGGAATGAGGAAGTACAGGAGAGTTTACAGAGAAAGAGGTTGATGAAGAAGTGGGATTGTCAGAGAGATGAAGAAAGTAGACAGGAGTATAATGAAATGAGGTGCATGGCAAAGACCAGCGATTTGTTTTCCCTTGGCTATTTTTTATTGCTGAATTTAACTGTGCAAAGCAAACTGGGCTGTTTTTCATTGCATGTTTAAAACTTGAGTTTTACATATTTCATAATTTTTGCTTCACACTATCCATGACTTCATTGTACATAGACATAGACAGAGCCAGATCTAGCAGTAGGCAGCTAGGGCCCACTGACTTGGTGGTGGTGGGGGGGGGGCTGCCACAACTTTTAATTAAACAATTTAAAAAAAAAAATTCCATTTCTTCTTTAAGGACACAATGTGCCCATGCGGCATGCGTTATTTCTTTAAGGATGCACTCTATGTCAGTGTGCGTGTCTTTAGTATGAAGCGTTCATAGCAACGCAGATTTAAGCATTAGAACTTCCTGCTGCTGCTTTCACATGGGATTTGAACACAGAGACCTTGGGAATTGTTGCAGAACTTACTGCTGTGAGAGAAAGAAAGAGAGAGAGAGAGACAGACAGACAGAGAGGAGTCATTCCTTCATTTGGTAGTTTGTGTGAAATGCCCTACTTAGGAACAGCAGGTTAGTTAATTTACTTGCTCGGGCTCAAACCCTGTAACTTGGTTATAGGAGACAAGAGCCTATATCCTCTTCACCAGCTACCAGACTGATCACTTAGTTATCAAGGGTGCATTTTCAAAGAATGTGAGTTTTGGTGCATTTTCAAGGAATGTGAGCTTCAAGGGAAGAGAAGTTTACAGTTGCTCATGCTAAGTCTGTTTTCAATGTGCAACTATTTGTTTAGCTAGTGGCCATCAGAGTCTGTGCTATTTGGTAGTAGTATTAGTAGCACAACAGGTATCATACTTGTATTTAGTGCAGAAGGCTGTGGGTTCTACTCCTGCACCACGTAGATGGATTGTTGATATTGAGGTGCACTTTAAGGGAGATGGGGGTGCTGCACTCCTGGGTATGTCTTTGGATGAGATGCCTAGTAACTATGAACCTGTAGTCAGTTTGCCAACCATTTCCTATTGCTATATTACCAGCTTACCATTTTTTTTAATGTGACATAGGCAATTTATTCTTCAAGGGCAACAAGCACTGAATTTGCAAATGAAACACGCTGAAATGTAAAGTTGTTTGCCAGCAGCAACCTCTTCATTAGTTACATATCTCTTTATATTCTGATGACTTTTATTTCTGTAGAGATTGCACATAATGACTGATATTTGTGGAGTGTAATCTCAGAAGTTTGAGTAGCCTTTTATAATTGAAATGTTCTGAAATGGGCAGCTTTCTCATTATTTGTTCATAAATTTTGTTTTATTGCTTACTGGAAAAATGTTCAAACTTACAAATTTAAAACACACACTAACAAGTGGTGCTGTATTATACAAGGAATATAATTTAATAGAACCAAGAAGGTGAATCAAAGAACATATGCATGCATGGTCCTAAAAATGTGTGCAAGAGTCCTTTTGATTGAAAACAGTCCAAAGGTAAACTTAATCCACCACTGGTCAGATGCATTTTCTTTGAATGTGGGTTTCAATGCAGTTTCAATGAATGTGAGTTTCAAGGGCAGATAAGTTTACTGTTGTGCATGCTAAGTCTGTTTTCATTGTGAGACTGTATCGTTTTTGTTCAGCAAATGTCTATCAATGTTTGCGCTATAAAATTTGAAATAAAAGTTTTAAATCCAAATTTCTGTAATCATTCTAGAGGTAAAGAAAATAAATAGTATGCAAAGTGACAAGTCTGGACAGTGTTTATGTCACTTAGGAGAAATAACCAAGTAAGGGGACAGTGGAATTGCTGTATGGGGGCAGAGGGTGGGGCAATTCATTACCCTACCTAGCCCCCATTTGACTACGTTTCATCTCTGAACATTGACATCTAATTCAGAAATCATAGAAGCCAGAGCATTTGATTTTTCCCATTTTTTCCCATTGTTAGCCAGGCCCTTCTTAATGCACTTGCTTCCCCAAGTCATACCTAGAATAGAATGCCAAATCACCCTCATGGGTATCACCCCTTTACAGGAGGAATACCTTACTGATACGCACAACTTTATTCCAAGTAGCTAGATGCAAGTCAGCTGCCTGTTAACCACTGTACATGGCTGCTAAGGATTTTACTCTGTGTTAAGGCATTCCTCCAACTTGCAAGTTTGGCCACTAAAAATCAGTCCTTTTGCCTGTAAGTTAAAAACAATGGAATTTATATTTGCAATGAGATTTCATTCCTTCCAGCTCCATTTGCATACTGTGCAACCCTGAACAAGTCACTTAACTAGGCAGTGTTCCGGGTCGCCCCTGAAAAAGGACACTTCTGTCCAGTGGGCCTACTCAGTTAACAAATGTAGGGAAAAAAAAAAATATATATATATATATAAATATATAGATTTACCATCAAATTATAAAAAATTAATTTGTTTGTTTGATCATGCTATTGAGATAAAATGTTGAAAATAAAAGTGTTATGCCATCAACATGTCAAAAATGGTAAAGCTGGTTTTCGATATTCACTATTTTTGGAAGATGACTGTTAAACCAAATTTGCCTTCCATATATCGGAACAGGAAGAGTATCTTGATAGTGCAGATTCAGTAATTTTAATTTTGATTAAAAAAAACTTTGTAACCATGCATTTGATGTAACGCAACTCGAAGAAGTGCATTTCAGGATTTTGATAGTAAACCATCGTGTACATATGGATTCACTTCAGAAGACTGAAAACCCACAATCTCGAATCCCATAAGGCTGACACCCAAAATCCTGAAAATTCAAAACTGTGAATCCCAAAAGACTGAAAACACACAGGATACAAATACTGACAATATTCCAGTACAAGGACACAGAGAAACAAAGACAAGACAAAGGATATTACTTTCCACCAAGTATGAGCAGCCCCCCACACCACCTGCTAATTAAATATATCATCTCCAAGTTTGCATTTCACTAGACTAACATGAGTTTTGTAGTATAGCAGGTTACAAGGGAACATGACTAAGGTACAGCAGGCAGTCATGAAACATGTAATGGCATGATTGCCATTTTCTTCTGTGGAGTGCGATCTCGGAGTTGATATATTTAAGTAGCCGGGGATGTGGGGGTCAGGGGGGCTTGCCCCCCTGCTTTTACTTGGTGGAAAGTAATATGCTTTGTCGTTTCTATAGTCAGTGTTTGTATCCTGTGTGTTTTCAGTCTTTTGGGAGTCAGAATTTTGAATTTTCAGGATTTTGGGTGTCAGTCTTATGGGATTCGAGATTGTGGGTTTTCAGTTTTCTGAATGAATCTGTACACACACACACACACATAGATATATATATATATATATATATATATATATATATATATATATATATATATATATGTGTGTGTGTGTGTTTATATGTAGTTTTGGGAATTTGCCTGCTGCCCTTTATCAGGAGGTGATCCTGCTAAAGGAGTTCCCTTGTCCCTCCTAAGTTAACAAGGTGGGCAAGTTAGTATTAGTTACTCATCCACACCACCAATGCTATGTGCTAATGATGCATTCTAAGGGTGCAGCTGATGCTAATTGGCTAAATATCTGCAGGAAGGGGGTTATGTAGCCAAGTGATTCAGAAACCAACTTAGTTGTGTTAGTAGCTAGTATGGGTGGCGTGGCTTGGTTAATTAAAATGGCCAAAATGGCGCATTTCTTCATTACTTTCAATGGGGAAGGGAAGATGAAGTAGAGAAGTAGTGGTTGGGTTTATATGTGTGTGTGTTTATGTGGCAGCATGTCCGCTTGTCTGCAGGAATATGACTGGTTTCGGATGAGTCTCTGATGGGTATGCGTGTGTGTGTGTGTGTGTGTGTGTGTGTGTGTGTGTGTGTGTGTGTGTGTGTGTGTGTGTGTGTGTGTGTGTGTGTGTGTGTGTGTGAGTACATGAGGGGGTGCCTTTGCCAATGTGATGCAATGGTTATTGCCAGTGTTAAACAGCAGAATAAGTGAATATTAATTCTGCTGTTTAGCACTGGCATTAATCACACCTGATTCAGAGACATGAAAATTAGCTGATAATGAGGTCTTTCTCATTTATGGCTAAACATGTTTCCGAGTTGCATTTTAAATGATTGTGTACAATGTATAGTGGTTGCAGTTTACATGAGCATAAGGGATTCTGTCTGAATCCCTGAGTATGTTAGCTGTTATTGTTTCTATTAGCATTATTGTTGAAATATGATATGCTCCCGATTACTTTCCAGAAATATTTGGGCTGCAGTAATGTGGAATTAGGTTTAGTTTGCAAATATGCCAATTTCTAGTTTGCGGTTATATCGTAGGGTTAATAAGGACTTGTGATCTTTATTATTTTGTGTGGTTTTACAAAGTGCGCAGGCTTGGTTCTGGTCTGTCATTATTTATTTATTTATTTTTATGGAGGTGCTAACGGATTAATGACTTTGTAGTAGCAGGTAGAGTTAAAACAGTGTTATGAACTGACAATATAACATTTAAGAAAGGTAGCATAAAGATGACATATTGAGATTATTCTGGAAAGAGAGAGGTTCCATGGTAAGCACATTCTAAAATAAATGGAAGATTTCTTTTGAGCAGGGAGTTGGCTACATATGTAATGTTTATATAGTTGTGGTGCTGTATATGAAGGCAAGAATATAAAACTGTTTTTTCTACCCAAGCTACAAACAGTATGTTAAAGCTGGGTCCCATACTACTAATTCTGACGTATCCACTGACCTACTGGAAAGAACTGTTATTAAAAGGAAAAAAAAAATCACATTTTGCTAAACGGGTATTGTGTGTGCATATAGACAGAAAAAATTAAGAAATGACATATTGGTCCATTAACAGAAAACAAAAAGACACTGGACCACAGATGTGATATAATACCATTTATTGGACCAACATAAATGTTTCACTAGTGAAACTTTTCAGGGATTTCTGTGTTGATTCAATAAAAGGTATTGCATCATGTCTGTGTTCCAGTTTTTGTATTTTGTGCATGTGTCTGTATGTCTGTCTGTGTAAGGAGGAGGTGTCTCTGTGATTTTCTGTTTACCTAGAAAATACTACAGTACTTTTTGTCCATTTTTGTGTGGAATCACTATTTAAAAGGAGTTTGATGTTAGCTACGAAGGTTACAGTCACCCACAGTATGCAGTTGCATTAATTCCTGCCTGTCTTTTACACCTGATTCCCACAACAGGTTCCATGCTGACCCTGACACATTGAGTTTGTCTTCAACATCTCTTCCAAAGCATAAACTGATTGCTCTGTTCCAGTCTGTGCAGCCACAGAGGCCCTTACAGAATGAATGTTGTATAAGCGTCTGCCACTGCTTCCCTAGCCTGGCTCTGAACCTTGCCCCTCATCTGTTCATTGCACATTGCATCCTCCAGTCACTCTCCTGCTTCTTGATATCCTTTGTCTTTCTGTCATCCTAATACCACTCAGTGTCTTTTGCTGTTGCTTTTTATTTCTTTTATTCTGTCTCTTCCCACTGTTATACCACCAATAGGCACCAAATATTCCACAAATACCATAGGGAAAGGTCCTCTATTAAGTCTGCACTCCCCTTGAGATTACCCTGCTCTGCATTTCCAAAGATGTGAAACAACTTACAGTTGCCTGTTATGTTCTGCATGACATTTGTTCAAGTTCCGTACAAGTTTTGTCTTCTTATACTGCTTAAGCTAAGTCGTGATACAAATAAAAGAAAAACACAAAAACAGGCGCAGGTGAAAATGTATATACTCAATGAGATGAACAATAACTAAAATGCAAGACTGCACAAGTGAATCAAGGGACCTCTTCAAACCACTGAGCATAGGATTTCTCTATGCCATCCAGGTAGTAAAGACACAAAACCTGAAAGCTAACAAAAAAAAAAAACTCCAGGGGACTTAAACCTACCCTCAGACTCCACACAAGTCCCTGGATGGCAGAACAGATGGAAAAAAAGATGGAGAGTATGGCTTCAAAACTCACGAGATGGGGTTGGGTCAGCTCTTGTCATGAGAAGCTAAGCACATAAAACTAGAACTTTGTAGAGTATATGTGACTGTAAGTGCACCCAGTGTAGGCTGCAAAGAATTCATGCAGTATGATGTTAACATGCTGAAGCTGTTAGTAACTGGATAGCAGAGTTTTGTAACAGCTGGAGTAGATCAAGTTCATAGTTCAGGAGCTATAGGTAAAGAGTGTTACAGTGCTCCATGTACAGTGAAACCAGGGCATGGACAACCACTACAGATTCTCACATCTATTAGGTGCTTGATTCAAGAAATATTCCTTAGATAAAAAGCATTGTGGCTACATGGCAGCTGATGCTTGGTCTCAAAGTGTTGGTCTGTCATTAAGGATGATCACAACATTTCATGCCTGAGGCACATAGTCAAACCTGACACCCATGTACATGACACAGAGGTTTAGAGTTTGACAGCAGAAGTCCATGATAGTGGCAAAGACAACTATGGCAGCCTTCTTCTTGACACTGTGCTGGTTGCAAAGCATCCATTGATGAGTGATATTCTACTTAATAGTTCTCCTATCCTCCTATAGGCTGCTGTGTGACCATGTGGTTGTCTAGACACAGCAGGTCTCCCTCATTGCGTTACTGCTCCTTTTCAACCTTTAATGTAATCTATCTCTCCATCACCAGAACCAAGTAATTTTGGAGCCTTGTTCTCCATTGGAAGACTCTCCCATTAACTATAGTAGCACCCTCTTTTGTCCCGCTCTCCCATTTTACAATACAGCCATCCTAGTGTTATTCTTAAATGTTCTTCATAACACATTCACCTCATTGTTTTCTTTCTTGTTCTCTTTCCTTACTTCCATCTTAACAGTTCTCCATATCAATTCCATGACCAGTCATATGCTTGCAGCAGACTACATCCCTTATGGCAACCATTTCTACCTTCCTGCTCTCAGGCTCCTCTTACTTTGGTTTTCTAGAAAGGTTCTTATGAAATCTCATTACATTCTCAAACATTCACGCTCGCATGTACTAAAGGCACATAGTGCCTTCCCGTCATATGAGCACCCTCCTGACGGCTTTTCCCTGTTCTACACCTTGCCATTTTAAAATCAGATAACACGTGCCTTCTTCACATTATCTGTGTATATCAGATGTAAAAACCTATCATCCCATTTCCTTTTTAAACTCAAGGTATCATTCTCATAAAGAATGCTTTATTTTATTTTATTTGTATTATTACATTTCTTAACCAAATAGGTGCATTTTTGATCCAAAGGTCATTTTGAGGTATAACTTGTGCCATCGTGGATTCAACATTTTAACAGTCTTATGGAAATTACATGCTTCTGAAATAGGCTTCCTTTACATGTCAAGAATATATGTCCTTCCATATCACCGTTGTAGTATTCTTAACATAAGGGATCTCCTGCCAAGGACAGCCCAAACATCTGGACAGTATACTAAACCCTTTGGAATTTATAGACATTGTATGTCACACTTTTGCTCCTCACACAAAGCATAGGACATAAAGATGATGTACAAACATACTTACCTCAGAACTACTTTGCCACCAATCCAAACACCATCACTGATCATTGGTCTGAACACTCTTCCTCATTCTATGCTGATTACCAAGCCATGTTTCAGATAAGTGCCACACTGGGGTTTCTTCTTACCTATTTTTATTTTTGTGAGTTTATCCAGAAAGGGAAAAATGTCAGTGTGGGAGGCAGATTCCCCATAAAGGTTGTCACCAGCAGTGCCTCTTCTGTTTGAATGCTTCTCACGATCATATGCAATGTTCTGTCTACCAAGCATTTGTCCCTAAGACCCTTCATAGTTGTCTCTCCTCCTTGTCGATTTACCTGGAGAACCATGTCTTAAATTGGTGGCACAGGATGCTATGGCAGAGTCTTTCCATCCTGAAGGTCAGCTGTCTGCCAAGAAAAAGACCAAAAAACTAAGGTCTGATTCATCTGCTGTCCCACCTTCCTTGGACGTCTCTCTTGAAGCTAATGAAAGCCCAGAGGCTCATCCAGTTGTTGTCTCAGATTCTTCTGACACAACCCTGTTGGAGGCTGGCATGGATCTGACTTCTCGCACACCTTTGGAAGCTTTAGAAACATCCAAACCAGACATTGAGGGGGAAACTTGTCTTATGATATCTGAGGGTGAGGGACTGAGGGGGATACAGCAAATTCTAGTCCAGGAAGACAGTCCTATTGCATTAGTTGAGTGTCAGGAAGGGTCCCAACCTCTTAGGGTTTTGGGCATACTTTAGTCAAAGAAAGAACAAAAAAAAAGAAGCATATTTCCCCTGCTGTTAAAGATCCCTAATGTGAATGGCAGGAATTTACACAGGGGTTGTTTAATGCCTTAATGGCCTTAAAGCCTCCTCAAGGAGTTTCTGTACCTGCTCCTTCCTGATCCTGTACTCCTCTTAAAAGGCGCAGAGAGCAGGAGTTCTCTGATGAGGATTAGGATTCTGGGGAGGAATCCGTGGCATATTCTTCACAAATGCCTTCTACCTTGGATTATGGGTCTGAAGTAGAAGATTCTATCAGTCCGGACTCTCCCGTTGGGAATACTATTTTTCTTATGATGGAATAATTCAAATAGGACTGTTCTCATGTTTCTGATATTCAAACGAGGTACCTAGCCCTCTGCTGTACCTCTGGTCTTGGCTGCCCTCTTAGAAACCTTTTCAGTGGACTCTGTTGCCCCTGATTCTCAACCTCCAGCTCCTAAGAAACCTGACAGATTTTATATGGTACCTGATTATTGTAAGTTTTTGTACAACTGTCCTGTCATCCAACAAACCGTCTAAACGTTTGCCATCCACTAAACTACTTCCTTCTGATAAGGACAGTAGAGCCATGGAACATTTAGGCAAAAAGGTATATGCTGCTGCCACCCTGACTTTTAGGGCTATTATTACCAGACTCATATGACTAGGTATGTTTTAGCCCTTCTTTCTCAAGCTTCTCAGGCAATTTCTGACCTCCCTGAGTCAGAAGGGAAGGTCTTGGCCCTCTCTTTACTGGATTCTACCTCTCAAGTGGCTCACCACT
The DNA here is from genome assembly GCF_019279795.1 of Protopterus annectens. Taxonomy (NCBI): domain Eukaryota; kingdom Metazoa; phylum Chordata; order Ceratodontiformes; family Protopteridae; genus Protopterus; species Protopterus annectens. Next base: position 1,116,607,465 of record NC_056741.1, read on the forward strand.
CTATTAAATGTAGTTATGATGTAGCTGATGCTTCCTTTAGGGCTGCTGCATTTGATTCTGTTCTGAGATGTTACTTTTGGCTTTGTCTCCAGCCCTTACCTGATGATATTAAGGCTAAATTGTTGGATGCCCCTCTTGGTAATTAGAACCTTTTTGGTTCTACTGCTGCTGAGCTTTTAAAGTCCCTCCAGGATAAAGGCAAGGCGTTGCAGGAATTGAAAACACATTTTTGTGTCTGCTATCCCTAAATTCTCGAGGAATTATCCACCCAAATCTGCTTTTTCTTCACAGAAAGCCTTGCTAAAGCCTAAAGGTAAAAAGAGTTCTAGGCATATACTGCCTGCTAAGTGTACTCACACTTTTTCAAGACAAGCCAGGTTCTATCTGATGGTTTGCTTCCCCTTTCCCTAGGCAGGTTTCTTTATCCTTTCATCTTCCCCTGTCCCTCCCCAATTTATTTAAGGGTCACTCGAAACTCTTGGGTTTTATCCATCATCCTCCAGAGATATTTCATGGCATGGAAATCCCTTCCTCCTTTTCTGGGCATCCCTCAGTCTCCTCAGGAACAGCTTCCTTTCTTTCCAGAACTGCTTCAGGGTCTTTTGGCTTAGTGCACCATTCAAGTTGTGCCCCCTGCCCGGGAAGGGAAAGGGTTTTATTCCAGGATGTTTCTGGTTCCCAGGAAGGAAGACACCTGGAGACCCATTCTGGACCTTTCTCAGCTCAACACCTTTCTAAAGCCCCCACCCCCCTTTTGGATGTTGGCCCTTCAAACCGTGTTCCATCATCTTCTTCTCCAGGCCTTCTTGGTATCCCTGGACCTCAATGATGCCTATTTTTACATCCCCATTCATCCTCTTTTCAGGAAAATGTTATGTTTATCTGTCTCTTCTGTGCATTTTCAGTTCTCTCCTTTGCCCTTTGGTCTCTACTGTTCCAAGGGAATTTACCAGATGGCTCGCTCCTGTCATTGCCTTTTGCAGGATGAAAGAGGTTCAGATCTTTCCTTATCTAGATGATATACTCTTTCAGGCTTCATCATCTGAGGTCCTGCTTCAGCACTTCCAGTTTACAGTTTGTCTGTTACAAAGCCTGAGGTTCTCCATAAACTTTCAGAAATCAATCCTGGTTCCTTCTCAAGATCATATTTTTCTTGGTTGAAGGATCCAGATCATTCCTATGCTGGTATCTCTGCCTCTACCCAAGACTCTTTCTTTGATAATTTTTTTTCAACCTCTTCTTCCTCTGGCTTCTGTCACAGCCAGGGAGTTTCTCAGGGTTCTAGGATTTATGGCTTCCACCACTCCTATTCTACCTCTAGCCAGACTCCATATGAGGAAAACTACAGTGGTTCCTGAAGTCAGTGTGGTTTCAACACTGTCATCCACTGAATTTCCTAGTTCTTTTCCTTCCATGCCTCAAAGTTGAACTTCAGTAGTGGATTTATTAGCTTTCTCTCAACACAGGACTTCCTTTTCAACCTCCAGTCCCATCTCAGAAAATTTTTTTTTGGATTCTTCGGACAGTGGGTGGGGATCCTTCTTTGATTCCCACAGGGTCCATGTATTTGGCCTCCTCATCAAAGGTCAGATCACATCAATATAAAGAAGATGAAAGTTCTCCTTTTAGCTCTTCAGGTTTTTCTTCCTCTCTTTCTTCCCTGGCCTCTCAATGTCTTTACAGACAATATCACAGTGATGTGATATATCAACAAGCATGGGGGGACATGGTCCTACCTTCTTTGCAGACCTGCTTTTCAGGTATGGGATCTGGCTGTCCAGTATAGAGTGACACTTCAGACTGTCTGCATTCCTTCAGAGCAAAACATAGTGGCAAATGCCTTCAGCAGGTCCAGTGCACAGGCTTATGAATGGATGCTTCACAGAGATCTGTTTCTGGACATTGTCCCTTGGTGAGGTATGTCTCAGATTTTTTCCTTGCAATCTGAATAGACAGATTCCTCTTTTCTGTGCCAGATTTCCAAGTGCTCTTGCCTGGAAGTGAATGCACTATCCTTTCCTTGGAAGGGGATGTTTCTGTATGCCTTCCCTCCCCTTCCTCTGATTCCGAGGGTCCTGCTCAAGATCAAGCAAGACTCCCCCCAAAATCTTGCTGGTGGCTCCCTTTTAGCCCAGACAGCATTGGTTCCCCCTTTTCTTCACTTAGCCAGAATCAATCACCACATGTTACCTCACAAAGTGGACCTTCTCACACAAGACAAGGGGTTTCTGGTCCAGCCTAACTTGTCCACTCTACAACTAACATTCCCTCCCTCTTCCCCTTTTTGTTCTACCATATTCTTCTTGCTTTCCTGGCCAGGGATTCTTTTCTTTTCATTTCTTTTTCTCCTTCTGGATGCACATGTTCCTCCTGGTCCCTAGTTCTGTTCCCCCTAGGGCTTTTCAGTTTTAAGTATGCCCATACATCACCTTAATGCCCTGTGCTTTGTGTGGGGAGCATAATTGTGATGTACAATGTTTATAAATTCCAAAGGCTTTGGTATACTGGCCGGATGTTGGGCTATCCTTTGCAGGAGATCCCCTATATTAAGAATACTGCAACAGTGAAGTGAAGGATATCCACCGATATGGTAAGATTTTACACAACTGTATTTTACACTAGCAACCTTTAAAACTAGTGTGGATGACCCCACCTCCATGCTGCAGAGGAATAAAACCCTAACTCTTGCCTAGTCAACCCATATTTGATTAGCAGGCATGGGAATCAGGAGTGAGTGGGGTGGGTGGATTTGAGTGATCTGCATACTGCTCACCCATTCTGGGGGGAAGGAGGTGGCTTGGCTCGCCACTCAGGAGACACCAGGTTGGAGTTCTGATTGATGCAGCCCACAGCTGAGGAAGCATTCATGTGGGGAAAGTCACTTGCTCCTCCAAAAAATGTTTGACAGTCCTAGTGTCCCTCAAACTGGCAAAGAGTGTTGAGAGTTCCTGGGCTTTGGGGGAAGATCCTGATGTCTGTCTGGATCATGGCCCCCATGATCGGCCCTCACCTCACAGAGGGAATGATTGGGACAGTGATGACTCTCACCAAAGTAAGGAATAAATGGGCTACATGAAAATATGGGGGTGGGTTAATGACTGGCAGGTAAAGGGGTTAAAACAATTCTGGATGGCTGGTCACAAATTTTCACTTGCGATATGTAGGAAATATCTGGTTAATGGGGTACCTCCTACCACTACTGGATGCTGTGGCTTAGCTTCTCACTGATCTCCTTAGCAGTAAGCTTAGTAAGAACCTAGAAACCTAAGAAAATGCAGCAAATAGAAACCTGTTTCAGAAAGTTTTAATATATAAAGCAGTCAACTTAAATGAAACCTACTACATAAGATCTCAATACATTACAACACTAGTTTCCTCTCGCATTCAAAAGAGATGCAGTGGGTTGATTAGACATACTAAATTGACCAGAGAGGGGTGTGTGTGTGTGTGTGTGTGTGTGTGTGTGTGTGTGTGTGTGTGTGTGTGTGTGTGTGTGTGTGTGTGTGTGTGTGTGTGTGTGTGTGTGTTTGTCTGCTTGCATGTGTGTGTGTGTGTGTGTGTGTGTGTGTGTGTGTGTGTGTGTGTGTGTGTGGTATAGAAGAACAACAGCAACAGGTCTAATTACCTGGCAGTGCAAGCAATGGTTCTAAGTGATTGTTAGTGTTGATTTGATACCCCATGTACACAAAATGGGAAAAAATGTTGTGGATGGAGAGATGTGTATACAAAAAACAAATAGTACAAAGGGTACATGAAATGTTGGTTTTACTTCAGTTAAGTATTATTTTTTGCATTTTAGTATGTCTGTCCTTTGAACTGTTTTAGCTTTTTAAACATTTACTATGTAATTTTTCTCTCGGAACATTAAAGTCTGGCATATGTCACTGATAAGATTATTTGTATAATCTTTTTTTTTTCTTCCATGCTTGTCATAGCATGCATGTCCAATTTTTTCTTCCATGTGCTTTTTAAAATATAAAATAGCAGTTTGCTATTTCTAAATTCATCCCTTTGTTCCTTATAGATATATTGTTCTTCCCATCTTCCTAGAACCAAATTGGTATAGGTTTTAGCGATGGGAGTGCCCATTGCTACACCTTGTCTCTGATGATAATATGTGTTATTAAAGCTAAATATATTATTCTCAAGGACACATTCAAGCATTGAGCATAACATTTCAACTTTATAATTATCTAATTCACTGTGTTGAGTTAAGAATTCTCTTATAGCTTCTACTCTATAGGAATTGGGAATGACAGTGAATAAGGATTTGATGTCCTGTGTGACCAATAAAATGTCGCTAGATATATTATTGGAGCACCATGCATTTAAAGCTAACAAAAAATCTCGAGTATCCTTAATAAAGCTATGACAGAAATTCAGTATAGAAACCAACTGTTTATCCACATATTTAGAAATGGCTGCTGTTACCAGTTTTTTACCAGACACAATTGGTCTCATTGGGGGTTTAGTTAAAGATTTATGTATCTTAGGTAACCTGTAAATAAACAGGATTATATGTTTGGCAATGTATAGATAATTATATGTTTCTGGTGTAATACTTGCTTCTATAAGCAATTCATATAAGAAACTTTTTACTTCTAATTGTATCATAGTTTCATAGGAAGGTACTAGGCTATCGGCGCAAGGGCCTAAGTAAGCCTAGCCAACAAGCATTGATCTCTCTTTTAATATTTTATCATGTATATTTCAATAGTCCATCTTTTATTATTTTTTACTATTGTATTTACCAGTTTTAAGTACGTATTGTTCATTTAGTCTGTTTTATTCAATTTTTTTAACGCTCTGTATATTCTACAGATGTATTTTATCACATGGCTTTTAGCTATGATGCACATTTTATCTGATTTTTGATTGGTTGTTTTAGTGTTTAAAAATGTAACTGCTATTCTATCTTTGTTGGTCTGATGAAGCGGATGTTATTCCGAGAAAGCTCTTACCTACTACAATAAAGGACATATTGATCTTCACTGCTGTGTGGAACCAGTTTAGTTTTTCTTTTTCTTGTATTCCTTGGCTTACTCCACCCAAGAAAGTTATTTTCCTGTGCCACTGTCGAGCAGAGACACAGAAGTGATCCCCGGGGTGTATTTCCTATTTCCCATCCATTCATCAAGATTTTTCTTGAAGAGTGCTAATGAAGAACTTTGCTTGACATAGATGGGTAGCCTGTTCCACAGTATGGGAAGTCTCTGGGACAGGAATCTATCCCTCCAGCATGTCCTGTTTATTGTGGTAACAAGGTTTAGGTCCCTAGAGCGTGTAGCTCGGAGGGATTGGGATTTCTTTAGGTGTAACATGTCCAACAGCTCTGGGTTTAACATAGCTTTATATGTTAGGCAGAGATCACCTTGGAGTAGGCGATATGCTACAGAATAAATCTGGAGTTTTTTGAGACGGTCAATGTAGGGCATTTGTTTGAGGCCAATAATCCTCTTTGTGAGGTACTTCTGTGGCCTTTCCAGCTGCTGCAGATATCTTGTGAGGTACATTTGAAAAGGGGTGTTGTACTCTATAACTGGTCTAATGAATGTCGAGTAGAGGGGAACAATGACCTCTTTTTTCCTGGATGAGAACCCTTTTATGATGAGGTGTGCCATGTAGAAGGACTTCCTGACTTCTGTGGCAATGTGATTATCAAAGGAGAGACTACTGTCCACCTGGGTCCCAAGGTCTCTTATCACACATTCGGTGTTAAGTAGATTGCTGCCTATGTGGTAGTTCATGGGTACAGAGTTTTTACCAAAGGGGATGACACTGCACTTTTTGGCATTGAGCTTGAGGCCATGGCTCTGACACCAGGAATCTGTCTCAGCGAGACCCTTCTGTAGGATGTCCACATCATTTGGGGACTTGACTATGGCTCCTAGTTTGCAGTCATCTGCGAACTTCATTAGCCAGAGACCTTCTGTGTTAGCCTGTACTTCAGAGAAGTAGATACCAAACAGGAGAGGTCCCAGGACTAAACCCTGTGGTGCTCCACTTGTCACTGGTTTGAGGTCAGATTTGGAGTCTGCAACTTTTCAGTGTGGGTGCTGTCAGTGAGCCAGTTGGCAACCCGTCTTGTGACATAGGGATTTATACCTAGTTTAGTGAGTTTAGCTATAATTTCAGAATGGGGGATGGTGTCGAAAGCCTTGGCGAGGTCAAGATAGGCTGTGTGAACTACCTTACCCTCATCTACGGCTTTGGTGACTGCCTCAAAGAAGTCAATCAGGTTCAGGAGGCATGATCTGCCTTTCACAAACCTGAACTGGGTGGGATCCAGAGTTTGGAGGTTGCCAATGTCTTTGTTTTTGAGTTCCATGATGATACGTTCCATGGCCTTGCAGACCAGGCACATCAGGCTAATAGGTCGATAGTTCCCAGGGTCAGTGGTGCCTCCCCTGTGTGGAGTGGGATAACTGTTACTGTGCACCATTCAGTGGGCACAAAGCCTGATGCGAGGCTATTATTGAACATGGTGCTTAAGTGGGGAGCCAGTTCGTTCTGAAGTTTGTGTAAAACGCAGCCTGGGATGTTGTCCGGTCCCATGGATGCTGTGTTTTTGGCTTTAGGGATTGTAGTTTTTACCTGCATAGTTGTGATTACAGGGACTCTGCATTCTTCCTGTATAGATATGGGTGCTTTAGGGGGTGAGGAGGGGGTGTAAAGTTAGCACTTAACCTATCTGCCAGGATGTTGGCAATATCAGTTGGTTCTGTAATTTTCATGCCGTTGTGCTGTAACTCAGAGCAGATCTGGGTGTTGCCATTGAGATTCTTGACATAACTATAGAATGCTTTGTGGTTATCCTTAGAATTAGTGGCAATTTTGTTTTCGTAGCTAGCTTTGGAGGATCTTATAAGGGATCTCAGCTTCTTACTGAGGCTGACCACGGAGCTCCTCCACTCATGGGATTTTACTCTCTTTTGCAACAGTTTCTTCCTTCTGTTGTACAGTTTGTTTATGGTAGGGGACCAGCAGATTGGCTTCCTTTTTTGGAGGATAGCGCCTTGGTTCTGTTTGGGATAGCATGATCCTATCATCAGATAGGGGTATCAGCAGATATCCTATGTATTACCGCAAAAGTATCTGAATTTGAAAAAAATTCTTCCATCCATTCTCTATACTGGCCACTTCCCATTACTACTATCATCCCCTCCTTAATTTGCAGGTTTAATAGTAATTTGTTCATTAGTGCTCAAAGATATTAATGCATTCTGTTCTTCCTTACCAAGGTTATAAAATTTACTACCTTTCTGTTTATTAAAATATACTTCATAAATCTCTTGCTCACACATAGATAAGAAAGCTTTGAGATGGGGAGTATTACAGGGTACAAAAACACTAGATCGCTTCAAGGCAGTTTCTCTGCATTCGGCATCTTTAAACAACAACTTTAAATCTACAGTCCTTGCAAACAGTCTATGTTCTGTAAATAGGTCTGTTAAATCACCTGCTGTGGATGGCACAAACAACAGATCTTTTGATAGAACTTTAAGTTCCATTGAGTTTAATGCATAATCAGACAAATTTACCACATTGCCATTAACAGTCATTGTGTCTTCATTTTCTTGTGTTTCACCCCCTGGCCTACCTTGTTGAATGCCTTCACTGTTTTCTGCTCATATTCCTCTCCATTCCTTGTCCGCTTCCGACTGTTGCTTCTTTGTCTTCTTTTTTCCTTTTCTCTCATTATAATTGTTGTTGCAAGGGCGGCCGCGGTAGTGCAGCGGTTAGCGTTGCTGCCTTACAGCAAGAGGTTCTCTGGTTCGATCCGCGGCTGCAGTGCCTTCTGTGCGGACTCTGCATGTCCTCCCTGTGGTTGTGTAGGTTTCCTCCGGGTGTTCTGGTTTCCTCCCACATCCCAAAGACATGCTGTAGGTGGATTGGACACTCTAAATTGGCCCTAGGCATGAGTGCGTGCATGCGTGTGCCTTATGTGGAATGTTGGGTGCCGGGCTGGCAACCCAACACCAGAAAACTCTACTGCCAATCATAAGTGGACAGGTGATCCACTGTGGTGACCCCTAACTGGGAAAAGCTTAAAGAAGAAGAAGAAGAAGTGCTTTTTTAAAGAAGTTTCCTGAACTGGTCTAGGTTGCTTGTATTCCTAATTTTATTTCAGGTAACTTGTTCCAGGTCACTGTAACATTTGTTGAGAAAGACCTCTCTGCTGCTGATAGGGTAAATGGAAGTCTGTAAAGTAATGTACTGTCCTGGATTCTAAATGCATAGGAGCTACTCCTTATCTGAAACTTATTCTTTAAATTAAGGCAGTTGTTGACAGTTATTAGTCTGAAAGCCTGTGTTGTTAAAAGTAATTTTGCTCTGGCTGTGATTGGTAACCATATGACCATCATTGTAACTGTACAGTGGTACTCAGTGCTGTTATTCAAGTGAACAAATTGCTGGATTTTATTTTCCATTTTGTGTGGAAAGTAAAACAGCGACATATAAAGAGTCCTGTAAGTATTGTCATGTGCACAGTAATGACAATAATAATTTGCCTAGCTTCCTTAAGCTACTTTTGGATGCCCTACTGCAAGGATTTAGAGTACAATCTGCAAGTTATTCCTCCCCTTTTCTCACAAAACTCAACAATTCCTTAAATGTCTGAAGCTGAGCAAGCTCCTTTAGTGTCTGGGCTTCTATGTGGCTGAGGAAAGTTAAGTTACATTACAATATTCTCTCCAAGCACCTCTGTTGATGGATTGCAGAAAGACTTTGTCCAAATGGATCTTTCAAGATCGGTGGCTAAGTCTGGACACTTCTTTGTGTGCGTGTGTGCCAACAAGTATCACTATGGATTTTTGAGTGTTTAGATATAGCTTGTTATTTTGGAGGAGGTAGCAGGTCTTACAGTAAGGAGTTAAGTTCCTTTCAGAGTGATTTACCTTGGTGAGAACCAAGTTGTCTGCATACAGTAAGCAATTTAAGTTTGGAAGGTCACAGGAAAGTGTCAGTTTGTATGTTATTAGAAGCAGTAGTAAATGTACTAGTTACTCTTGCACGTGCATAATCTGTGTACTTATTTCTGTACATGTTTCTATTGAGCTGTGATGTGTGCTTTCATTTGTTGGGAAGGAAAACAGCAAAGTGTAAGTGGCAATATAGGTATCACAGTAGCCTTTAGTGCAGAAGGCTTTGGGTTCTATTCCCACACCAGGTAGATTGTTTGCTGACACTGCAGTGCAGACTAAGGTGGTGCTGTGCTCCTGAATTTGCCATCCTTTAAATGAGACATTAAACTGTGGCCCCATCTGCTTGAGTTGTTGCTAACTCAGGTGGATGTAAAAGATTGCATGACACCTATCAAAAAAATTAGGGGTTCTTTATTTAAAACATTATGTACAATATTATTTACAAAATTACATATTTCCATATTTACAATTTATACAGTGTACAATTTTCAATTTCTTTCCTGTATTATTATGCAATCATAATTATCTTACTTTCTTTTATTATTTGAACTTCTGTCATCATTGTCCTTATTAGACCTCCACTCTATTTTTTCTGAAACCACTATCTGATTTCATTTATCCTTTCATTCCAAATGGTCTACACAACATAAAATAATCTTTTATCTGTTTTACTAACATATTCATTAGTTTTATGCCTGTAATATCTGTACATAATCATATCCATATTTATATCATTCACCTATTTTATACCTTCAAAAAAAATTTATTCACATAGTTTTTCCCACAATTTTATAACCCTTAGACATTGTAAGAAAATATATTCTGCAGTGTCCTCTTTGCCACAATATATAGACTCTTTCACTTACTTTTATGTGGCATATTTCCTTTTACTGGTAATTTATTAATCACTAATCACCATAAAAAACTGACATTCCATTTGCTTATTACACCATGCTTTTTCTACCTTTGTAGCTTTCACTTTTTCTTTCACTAAATTAGCCCAAGGATTAATATAATAATATTGTATCATTGTATTTTTATACCATACTTTCCTCTCATTTTCAATTTTATCAATTTTTATTTTCCATAAAAGTATTTTTTTCTTAATAATATCTCATTTGATAATTTATACATCCTTTTCCTCTCTCAAATTGTTCAGCATATCCCAATCCCACTCATATTTATATTTTAATACGTTTACTATTAATCTCTCATTTTAATCATTTATCCAAAGCAAAACTCTGTACAAGTACAATGAAGCAGCATATGCAGCTGGGTTTATTAATCCTAATATACACATATCTTGTGCAGTGTAATAAATGCTATGCATATTTAAAGGTGACAGCTGATTACACTGGTGATATGTGTTTCTCGTGTCAAAAGTTGGATGATTTGCTTACCATTGTTAGAAGTAAATCTAGACTTAATGATGATGATTGCACTTGTGCAACTGGCATGGCTTGGAGAACTGTTGTTTCATATATTAATGACTGGACTGATGAACTAAATAATGTTAGGCATAGAACAAACAGAACAGATTTAGGAAATGATGCATCAATTTTCTACAAGGAACATTCAACCCCTATAAAACAAGATGATGCCCGTGAGAAGTATGGAATTCTGGATTCAAGTATTCATCAATCTGAGGATCCAGTTTGTTTAGAAGGAAACAAAAAAAGAAGAAAGGAAGAAGTTCACAACAAACAACAAGGAAGAAAAAGAAACTGATTAATGTTTGTAAAGTAAAGAGAATACGTACTAAAAAGGACACTGCTTTGTTGTGTAACACACTGGTTACAGGGAATGATAATACTTTTCTATCAGAACACCTTCTGTCTACAGAAAAAGGCATAATTTTTCCAAAAGAGAAGGTAGAAAAAATAGGCAAGGGGCAGGTGAAAAGGAAGAAATCAAAACTGAACGTGGAAGGATTGAAGAACATTACTGTAAGAAAAAAAGAAGAGAAAGACAGATGTTGACTACATGGCTCAAGCTGTGGATTTTCAATGCCAGCTGGATGTGAATTTAATACACAGTGAAAACATTGGGATTAATAAGACTAATGGTGATGAAGATCTATCCTTCGTAGCAACTGATAGAGCAGATATTACTCTATTAGAAACTGAAGATTCTTCAGAGCTGGCCAGCAAAGATATTCTTGTAATTGGAGACTCAATTATTAGAGGAAATGATACTTATATTTGCAGAGAAGATAATGAACATCAAAGTGTTATGCTTGCCAGGAGCAAAAATAGAAGATGTGAGACAAGCCTTGGAATGCCTTAAAGTAAGGAAGTACATATCCGTTTTTATTCTTGTTGGTACAAATGATGTCATCCGCAAGGATTCTCTGACTGTTAGTAGGGAACTGACAGCCCTCTGAGATAGTATAGCTTGTATGGGTGTTAGGATGTATTTTTCACAAATCACCTATAGAAAGGATAGTCAGGTCACCGTGAATGAAAAGATTTTTTGGGTAAATACCTACATGGAAAAAATGTCCTGTTTTAAAAAATGGAAATGTGTAGAGCATTCAAGCCTAGTTTTGGGCACACGTGTTCAGACAGGATGACTTGCATTTGTCAATATCAGGGAAGAGAATTTTTGCAGCAGATATTTTGCAATATTTGACAAACACTAGGCAGGATTTTTGCCAGGTCAAAAATTTAACAGTTCACAGATAGCAACATTTGATGCATCTCTGATGGTTGTTAATGCTAGGAGCATTAATAATAAAGTTTTTTTATTGGAAAATGTGCTATATTCCCACAAGATTGATGTTATTGTTTGTGAAACATGGTTAAACAACAATGACTGAAAACCAGTTCTGTCAGGGTATAAATGTTTTTACTGTAACAGACATTCTAACAAAAAATCAGGAAGAGGTGTTATGATAGGGATTAAAGATAGTTATGAGACCTGTGATTATTACATGTTCAATGATAACACCAATACTATAGACTGTGTAACTGTGACAATAAAGACAGCCTTGGAACATATAGCAATTGTTGGAGTGTATAGACCATTGAAGTCAAGTGCAGATGACCTAGAGGAATTCATTTATTTCTTGCATGAAAAATAGGATGGAAAAATAATATTAGCCGGGGATTTACCAGCATGTAAGCATGTACTAACCAACTTGAGTAGCCACTGTAGCACTCCTAGAGTGTTATCCTCCTTGGTAAGATCTGACCATAAAGTGATCATTTTTGAAGTCACCATCTCCCCTGAACGTCCCCCCCCCCCGTCAGGGTCAAATGAAAAAACTTTTCCAAAGCTGACTAAAATCTCAGAACAGGTATAAACAGCTTCACAGCCACCATCCCTTCAGTTGGAACTAGCACTAATGTCCAAGCCTAGACCAAAAAACTATATGAGCACCTACATAGTTGTATGGACTCAGCAATACCTGACAGGACCAAATCATCTTCCTCAAGGAAGAGTAAACCTGTCTGGTGAACAGCAGCAATAAACAAACTCTATAATAGTAGGAAAAAATTGCTGTCCAGAGCCAAGAAGGAGCAGGCACCGAGTTGGAAGCAATCTCTCCTTTGTCTGAACAAGCAAATAAGGTCACTCATGAAATCCTGTATGGCTAACTTAGAGTCCAAATTGGCCACATCCACCACGGACAATCACAAGGCCTCCTTCACATATGTCCTCAATCTGAAAGGCAACACCTAAATCTGCTCTAAACTGGTGGCCAATAACACCATATACACAAATGCCATAGATATAGCCAACCTGCTGACAGACAGGTTCAGTGAAAACTTCACCCCCTTGTTCCCCCAATCAGTAAATCAGGACATCCCTAGCACCTGCTCCCCTCCCCTCATCACCAGGGAGCAGGTCCTTAATGCCCTCTCAAACACAAAAAATATAGTCTCCATGGGACCTGATAACATCCCTGGTTGTATCCTACATGAACTCAGGCAAGAGCTTTCAGATCAATTAAACACCCTATTCAACCAAACCTTGAGTACTGGCTTCATCCAAGCTGAATGGAGGACAGCCACTGTCATCCTTCTACACAAAGGTGGAGTGTCCACTGACCCAGGCAATTATAGGCCCATCAGCCTAACTAGCCTGATCTGCAAGGCCCTGTAATGCATTATCATGGGCCTTATAAACAAGGACATTGGCAACCTCCAAACATTTGACCCCACACAGTTTGGTTTTGTCAAAGGGAGATCATGTCTGATAAACTTGGTCGACTTCTTTGAAACTATCACCAAAGCCATGGACGAGGGGAAGACGGTGCACACCGCCTACTATGAATCTATGAACTTAAATTTACCAGAAATAGACTGAAATAATATTGATTCAAAAGCTTTAGTAAGGAAATTATTCACAATGTGTACTCAGGAGCAACAATGGCTTCAGATTGTCCAAAAACCTACCAGGGGATGGAACATACAAAACATTGTTTGTATTCCTAAAGAAATTACTGTTACTTCAAGTCAAGTTTTACCAGCATTGATGTGCAGTAATAAAGGTTAATTTGTTGCTAGATAATTCAGCCAAACTGAAATCTAAACCAATCCACAGAAGGTTAATTACAGATTATATGGGAGCAAAACAATCACTATGTAAAACTAATTGGAGTGAAGTGTTCAGTGGAAAAACTGCAGATAGAATGTGGAAAGTTTTGAAAGAGAAATTGTTTAGTGCAAAAAATAAAAAAAAATGTTTAAAATCAGGATCTAGGCATACAACTTCAGGGGAATATATTTCCATAAGAACAAGATACTGATTAAGGTGAGAAACAAAAAAATAAGAAATGAAAGAGAGGTCGAACTACAACTTTGAAAACTGAAATAAATAAGCTGGACAAACAGATTAAGCATAGTATCTGATAAGATCAAGAAAAATTTGAAGAAATTTTATATAAAGATATTGAGTATAATAGGAAACCTTTTTATAGATACATAAGATGTGGAAGGAGTAAAGACATACAAATTGATAAACTATGTGCAGATTCTAAAATTTATTCACAGACACAACAGATTATAGATATATTTTAAGAATCTTATGTAAAACAGTTTGCTGAACAAAAGGTGTGATAATTTGTCCTAGTGACATCCAGGTAACCCCAGATACTGGAATCAAATTAGATTATATTGAAAAAGAACTGTGCAAACTGGATCCAAGCAAAGCACAGGGAGGAGATGGAATCAGTAACAATGACTTGAGATCACTTCTGCAAGAACGTATGGTACCATTATAGCTGTTATTCACTAGGTCATATAAATATGGGGAGATTCCTCAAGATTGGAGACATGTGCTTATGAAGCCTGTCTTTAAGGAAAAGGGGAGTAGGACAACCCCAGAGTCTTATAGACCCTTACATCTACTTTCATATTGTGGAAATATAATGCAGAAGGTAATGATCTATAACAATATAATAGCAGCTATGAAAAATTGTGCTGTGATATAATTTATATAGATTTAACTTCAAAAATTTGACAGGGTCATACACAAAACACTGATCAATAAATTAGTACAGCTAGGTATTGATGTACTCTTGATAAGATGGTTAGCTGCATGGCTTACAAATAGGGCATGGCAAGTATCATACAGCAACTGGACAGCTGAAATCTTGGTTATAGTCAGGGAGCCCCACATGGCTCTGTCCTTGGCCCTGTTTGTTTAGACTGTATTTTTCAGACGTAAATTTTTCATCTGAGGTGTTCTATAGTCTATATGCAGATGACCTGAAATTGGGTAAACTGATTACATATGTTACAGATAAGGCATGTATGCCAAATACCTTGACTAAATTGACCATTTAGATACAGGAGAATAATATGCTGATAAATACATCAAAAACTAAGCATATGAGATTTGGAAGACATACATTGAAAGGTGAGTATTTAATGCAAAACACAGTGATTGAAACTGTAGACTCATTTAAGGACCTAGTTATATGGGTAGATTAAGCTCTGAGTTTTTCTAATCATATCAACCAACTGGTTAATGATAGTTATAGAACTAATGGTTGTATAAAAAGATTTATAAAGTCTAGGAAATCAAAAATGATAAAGTCATTTTTTGTTAGTTATATTAGACCTACACTTGAGTATGGAATAACAATATTGAAACCCTATAAGAAAGCAAGCTTGAGTAAACTGGAAAGAGTACAGTGGAAATATACCAAGGGTATCTATGGGTGTGAAAATGTAAGTTATTATGAAAGGCTAAAATATCTGAACTTGCACAGTGTCTCTTACAGATATCTAAAAGGAGATCTTATTCAGGTATACAGGGTATTTTGAGACAAACTACCTCTAGGAATGTTTGGGGTTATAAAAAAGTACTAGAGAATCATCAAACAACCTATGTAGAGGATTCTATAGGAATGAGAAGTGTACTAATTGGTTCTCTGACAGAGTAGCTGATGCATGGAGCAGACTACAAAATTACATTAAAGCAAGTTCTAGTTTTGATATTTTTAAGAACAGCCTGGACACTTATTATGGGAACAAGTATTTTAGTATATTGGCAAGCTAGAAGGGTATTAATGCCCATGCTTGAAATATTTGTATGTATGAAAACCTCTGTCTTCCTTATCCATATATAAGTCTCCTCTCTTTATTGGAATCAGCCTTGAACCCCATATAAAACAAAAACATTGCTTATAGTATTTCATATGGATACTTGCTAAGTACGCTTTCTTTCCCAGTATAATTGAATTAATCAAATCAACCGTTTTATTAAAATAACTTATATATTTTTCAAAAACAATAAAACTCCTTTATATCATCCATTATCCTTTTCCATTGTTCATCACTTACATTCTTACCTCCAAATCTTATACACAGAAATTTATTTCATCAAAAACGATATTACTCCTATATTTAGTATATTACACAGTCCTTTACTCTTGTCTTTACTTAAATTCATTCCTATTGTGTTTAAGCATTAATATATTACTTAACATAATACCTCTTTCATCCAGACTTTGTTTTTCTTATTTAGTATAATATCATCTGCATGTGTCAACATTACTGGAATTGTTATTGCTTCTTTAGTAATATAAGTAACATCCTTTGTATGGATATTTACATCTCTAACCAATGCATTCATAATTAATGCAAATAGTCTACTACTCATTGGACATCCTTGATGTATGCCACTCTTTATATCTATTTCTTTACTTAACCATCTGTTCACTAAAATTTTTACTTTATTTTTGTTATACGCTGAATGACAACAATTATTCATTTTCTCACTAAAGTATTCTCTCACAATTATTAATAAAAGTGTATGTTCTACTGTATCAAATGTTTTATATACTTCACCTGTCATAAAATTTGATCCTCTTTCCCATGTATAATATCATTCACAATTTCCATTACTATTAATAAAAATTCCTGGCATCCTTTTCCCTTTAAACTATGTACTCTATCTTCCATAATATTTTATATTTTACTTTCCATTCTGTTCTGAATTATTTCCATAAAAATGTTGTAATCTGCATTATTCAGTACTCTAGGTCTTCAATTTTTGATTTCATTTTTTGTCTTCCTTTTTCCACATGAATTTAAATATACCACTACATAAACCTGTAGTCATAAAACCACCATTTAACCACTCATTCCTAACTTTTAAGAAGTATTTTTTCTTCCAATATGTAAAATTATTGTAGAATCAACATCCTATTCCATCTGGGCCTTCAATTGACTGTAAGTTAACTTATTCAAGGATTTTATATAATTCATGTAAGGAAATTTCATTTTGTAATTCTTTATTTTTCATATCTGGTATTTGTTTAAACATTCTGTTTTTTTTTGTGTACCTTCTTTTCATCTTTAAATATTTTCTTATATATTTATTACAATATTCATCATTTGATACTGAGACCTTCTTACTTCACCTCTATCATCTTTAATTTATCTCATTATGCATTTTCTTTAACTATACTACTCAGGTAAGCTCATACCACTTCTCTTTTGCTTGTAAGTAATATCTTTGCTTGAATAATAATTCCTATGTTCTATTGATATTTCTGTTGATACTTTTCATACATTCTCTGTTCTGTCACAAAATATTCTCTATCATTTTTTTCCAAATCTTTAAAGCATCTATACACGTTGTCCTATAATTTGCTTTTTTCTTCTTTTCTTATATCTAACTGCTATTCTATTACATATTTGAAAGAGAGCCATCACTCAGACCTCTAGTGGGAATGTGATCTTTCCATAATTGTATAATTATGTTCATTCTATTTATTAGTCCAAAATGTTTCATTATTCTTTTATATTAATTTCCCAATTTGATATACTCATTTTCCCTTATCTCTATCCATATGGCTGAATGATCTGAACAAAAAACTATTATAAGCATCTCTTCTTGTGATACAATGTGGTAATCTATTTCTATCTTACATACACCTCGACTGTATGTCCACAAATTAATATTCCAGATCTTTAAATTACCATATTTTATAACCTTAAACATTTTCTTAACATCATTGCTGATCTTTTTCTTTTTTCTTATCAAATCACAATTAAAATCTCCAGTCAATGTCACATTCATATTTATTACTACATATTCCAGAATTTTATGAAATAGATTTTCTTCCTTTATTTGTAACATAGGCATACAATGCTGCAGTTCTATAAACCTGATTATGCCATCTGAAATCTACAATAGTTAGTCTTTCCATCATTACCAGTGTTACATTCAGTATTTTCACTGAATTCATACAAAGCACCACTATGCCAGAACATGTTTCTTTTCTTAAGTTCCATATTGTGTCTCCTCACCAAAGCTTTTCTGTTCATAATCTCTCTTCTTGTGTCAGAAATCTTACATCTTCTAATATTATTATGTAAACATTACACTTACTACACCAATGTAAGATGCCTACTCTGCTTATGTTTTTAATGTCATTTACATTTATTGAAAGAACTCTAAAGTTATCACTGTATGTTTAGCTTACTAAGACTTGTGTATATTTTTATCTCATTAACATTATCCATTTACTTTCTTTCTCTCTTTTACACTCATCCCTTTAAACTTTGTTCTTTCTCTTACTATTTTGACAATAGAATTATTTTCGCCTCTAACTATTTTCTAGTTTATATCTTTCTCATCATTTATTTCAGAGCTTTCTTCTATAATGTCGTCTGTTTCATTGTCTCTTTAACTTTATCTGTTTTTAGTCTGTTCTTGCTTCCCTGCTTCCTTTTTATCTTCTAATGCTATTTTGTCTTCTCTTCATATATTTTCCTCATTTTTTGTTTTCTTTTTCCTCAGCCTTTCTCTCTGCAATTCAATTATTTCATAATTGCCCAGTTTTGTTACATTTATGACATTTCAATTCAAATTTTCTTCTATCACAATTACTTATCAAAGGACCATCCTTCCCACAGCAAAAAAAAAACATGTTTTGGGTTGATCCCAGTATTTTACAACACCCCTTATTTCCTTTTACACTTATACTAGGAAAATGAACAATTTTCTCTTTTTCTATTTTCAGTACACTATGATAGTCCCATCTACCAGTCCATAATCCTCTGTTATCATAAGCTTTACTAACGTCCATAACTTCTTTACATAGTTTACTTAAATGTCTCCTCAAAGTATCTTTTTCAACTTCAGTTTGAAATTGAACATGTATCTTCTTTCTTATTTCCCTGTGAAATGCTTTAACACATAAGAATACCATTGATTACATTTTTTTCTTTTCATACTGTCCCTAAAACCTTTCCATGACAGTCTCAAATATAATGTCACAAAATGTCTCTTTATGAATAACAATACAAGCTCTTATCTCATGAGCCTTTACTAATGGCACCATCAAAGTATCTCAAATGTTATACCTGTCCATTTATTTTTCTTCTTTATTCTGGACTTTTACAACAACTTTCCTTTGATTTTACCTTTCTTCTGTTCCTCTCTCACCACTTTCCCTCCATTGTTCTTAAATGTCTCAGCATACAATTTCTTTTTTAGGCTGCCTTATTTCATAATGACTCCAAATTCCTCCAAATGGATTTTATGTATATTTTCAACCGAGAAACATCTTTTCCTCTTTCCAGCTCACTTTGTGCAATAAACGTTTACCCAAAATATCATCCCAAAATCCTCCTAGTTGTATGGTTGTAAAAATATATCCATCGTTTCATAAATCATTTGCTTCCAATGAATTAAACAAGTTTTGCTGAAATAAATCCTCTGAATCATGTAATGATTCCACCATAGCAATGGTGTTTGCCTTTTTGCTGTCTGCCATTTTGGATTTCTTGAGCACCATTTTCCCAGCCAGCACTGCACAAGAACTGGAATGAACCCTCTACTAATGAGTAGGGTTTTTTAACTTTAAGTATTCATACATTTCATATCATTTACATATTTACATATTCACATTATTTACATGACTAATATCAATACATCATCAAATTCTTTTTAAATACTCCCCACCCTTTTACTAACAACCAAAACCATATTTCTCCAATATTTTTGTTAATGTCCATTTTCCATTGTATTCGATCTCATTAGGTCTATCATTCCATATTGTCCATGTTACATAAAATATAACTCTGTCTGTTTTCTTTGCCTTTTTTTGAGATGTTCTTCCATAATAATCATATTCTATCATGTTCTTATTTAACATTTCAAATTTCAAGTAATCTTTATCCAAATCATGTTTACATACTTCTTTCCATAACTCTTGAATTCTTTCACATTTCAAAAATACATGTTTGCTGTGAAATTCCTACATTTCTTCATTAATAACACTTTTATTTATTTTCTTCATTCCCGTTTCTTCCCAGAGTGCCTTCTATTTACCATATGTTATTGTCTCTACCAAATTTTTGTCAGCTTTCATAACTCCTTTTAATACTTTATACATATTTAAAGAACCTGTATGTGTAATTGGTTTATCAATTCCAGTCCACCCATTCTTCTTTCATATATAAAATTCCTCTCTTTACAGGGTTCAATCATGACCCCTAGATAAATGAAAATATTATCATCATAACTTTTTTCCATTCTTCACTGGTATCATGTAAATATTTGCAACACAGGCTAATTACCCAATAGTGTTTATCAAATGTGTTTTCTTTCTATATGAAAATCTATATGTTTTTCAAAAAGCAATCATATCTTTGATTCATAGGTTCATAGGTAGGTACTAGGCTATTGGCCCTAGGGCCTATATAAGCCTAGCCAAAAGGTACCCTGGCTTTCGCCACCCAAGAAAATTATTTTCCTGTGCCACTGTTGAGCAGAGCCACAGAAGTGATCCCCGGGGGTGAATTTCTTATCTCCCATCCAGTCATCAAGATTTTTCTTGAAGAGTGCTAATGAGGAGCTTTGTTTGATATAGATAGGTAGTTTGTTCCAGAGTATGGGAAGTCTCTGGGATGGGAATCTATCCCTCCAGCATGTTCTGTTTATTGTGGTGACAAGGTTTAGGTCCCCAGAGCATGTAGCTCGAAGGGATTGGGATTTCTTTAAGTGCATCATGTCCAAAAGCTCTGGGTTTGACGTAGCTTTGTGGGTTAGGCAGAGATCGCCTCTGAGTAGGCGATATGAGATGGAGTAAAGCTGCAGTTTTTTGAGACGGTCTGTATAGAGCATCTGTTTGAGGCCGGTAATCCTCTTTGTGAGGTATTTCTGTGGCCTTCCCAGTTGTTGTAGATGTCTGGTGAGATACATACCAAAAGGGGCGATGTGATTATCAAAGGAGAGACTACTGTCCACCTGTGTCCCAAGGTCTCTTTTCACACTTTTGGTGTTAAGTAGACTACCACCTATGTGGTAGTTCATGGGTACAGAGTTTTTACCAAAGGGATGACAATGCACTTTTTGGCATTGAGCTTGAGGCCATGGCTTTGACACCAGGCATCTGTCTCAGTGAGGCCCTTTGTAGGATGTCCACATCGTTAGGAGTTTCGATTATGGCTCCTAGTTTGCAGTCATCTATGAATTTAGTTAGCCAAAGACCCTCTGTGTTAGCCTGTACGTCAGAGAAGTAGATACCAAACAGGAGGGGACCCAGGACTGAAGCATGTGGTACTCCACTTGTCACTGGTCTGAAGTCTGATTTGGAGTCTGCTACTTTCACAGTGTGGGTTCTGTCAGTAAGCCAGTTGGCAACCCATCTTGTGACATAGGGATTTATACCTAGTTTAGTGAGTTTATCTATAATTCCAGAGTGGGGGATGGTTTTGAATGCCTTGGTAAAATCTAGATAGGTTGTGTGAACCACCTTACCCTCATCTATGGCTTTGGTGACTACTTCAAAGAAGTCTATCAGGTTTAGGAGACATGATCTGCCTTTTACAAACCAAAACTGTGTGGGGTCCAGAGTTTGGAGATCTCCAATGTTTTTGTTTATGAGTTCCATGATGATACTTTCCATGGCCTTGCAGACCAGGCTCATCAGGCTAATGGGGCTGTAGTTCCCGGGGTCTGTTGTGGCCCCCCTTTGTGGAGTGGGATAACTTAGGTGGGGTGCCAGTTCATTCTGTAGTTCATGTAGAAGGCAGCCTGGGATGTTGTCAGGTCCCATGGATGCTGTGTTCTTGCCTTTGGAGAGTGAGGTTTTTACCTGTGCAGCTGTGATTACAGGAACTTTGCATTCTTCCGGTATAATGATGGGCCCTTTAGGGGGTGAGAGGGGGGGTAAAGTTAGCACTGAACCTATCTGCCAGGATGTTGGCAATATCAGTTGGTTCTGTATATTTAGTGTCATTGTGCTGTAACTCAGAGCAGATCTGAGTGTTGCCATTGAGATTCTTGACATAGCTATAGAATGCTTTGTGGTTGTCTTTAGAATCAGTGGCAATTTTGTTTTCATCACTGACTTTGGAGGATTTTATGAGGGATCTCAGCTTCTTACTGAGGCTAACCAGGGAGTTCCTCCAATCATGGGATTTTACTCTTTTTTTGCAACAGTTTCTTTCTTCTGTTGTAGAGTTTGTTTATGGCAGAAGACCACCAGATTGACTTCATTTTTTTGGAGGATAGCATCTTGGTTCTTTTAGGGATAGCACGATCCATGCACTCGTGTAAATGTTTATAAAGTGCATTTGTGTAGGATTCAGCAGTCGTACCTCTATTGTCCATCTGCATGGGTGTTGTGAAGTTTGCCACTTTTGTCTTAAGAAGTGTGAAGTTGGCTTTGGAGAAATGTTTTATGGTTGTTTTCCTAATGGGGGGTGGGAGCGGGATGTGGATGTCTAGGGTGATAAGCTTGTGGTCGGATCTGACCAAGGAGGAGATGACCTCTGGTGTGGAACACCGGTCACCCATGTTGGTGATGACCAGGTCTAAGATATTGCTACCCCTAGTGAGGTTGTGGATAAGTTGATCCAAGGCTTTGGAATTGATGATTTCCAGAAAACGTTGAGCAAAAGAGTTGGTACATGAGTAGTTTTCCCAGTTAATGGTAGGGTAGTTGAAATCACCCATTATTAGAGTGTTGAGTTGTACCTTAATATTTTCCAGTGTATCAAGAAAAGAGGAGTGGGAATCCTGGGGCTTGATGGGGGGTCAGTAGCAAGCTACAATCTGGATTGCGGTTTTGCCCAGAGTTAGTTGAACTTGGATAATCTCGGATACATTATGCTGAGCAACTAGCTTGGAGGTATGGATATCCTTAATGAATATGGACACACCTCCATCTTTAGTGTTTCGGTCCGGGTTTGGTGGCCGAAAGGTGTGGTATGAATTATAGCCTGGTAATGCAGGGGTGCTCTATGGAGCTTTGAACCAGGTCTCTGTCACTGCACAGATGTCAATGTTCTCCATTTTAAGAAGTGCCTCGAGTGAGTGCATTTTGAGGTTTAGACTTTTAGCATTGAGTAGCATTACCCTCAGATTTTGCTTGCTTGTACCTGTTACGGTGGTGAATTTGTCATTTGAACCTTGCCTAAAAAAGGCACTATAGGGGTGACAAGAGCCTTTGCCAGTATCCAGAATCCCAAGGGTGACAGGTGCAGGCCATCTCTGGCAAAGCAGTGTGGTCTGTCGATCATGTCATTCCAGGCAGACAGATACTGGATTCCCTTAGAATGACACCAGAAGCTTAGCCAATTGTTAAAGTCAATCATTTTGTCCTTGTACTGTGGTATCATTCTGGGTGATGGCAGGATGCTACTCAGGGCTAGGGTCATACCTGCCTGGGCTACAAGATCGGAGAGCTCCTCCATGTCTCTTTTCATGTAGTCCAGGGAGGTACATCTGAGGTCATTCACACCAACATGGACAATGACATAATCATATTTGTACTTGTTGTGGAGTGACCTGAGTGCATGCATTATGTGCTGGATCCTGGCACCTGACAGGCAGCTGACAGTAACTCTTTCCTTGTTTAGTCTGGTGAGTGGAACATTAGTGTGCCTGACTATAGAGTCACCTATGACTAGAGTGTTGGGTACGTTATGCCTTAAGGGCTGTAGTTGAGTGGCCCACTGAGTATGTGGGCTATGTGTCATTTGGGTTGTGTTGGGGGGGTGGAGGTTGCTTGCATTTCTGCTTTGGAGGTCTCTGTTGTTTGGGCAGATTTGTACTGAGAGCCTCCGCAAATGTAGGTGTGTGTTTTGTGCTTCTGTGTGTGTGTTTTGGTGGTGTAGATTTTGAGGGACTATGTGATGAGTGTGGTGTAGTGCAAGTATTTACCTTCTCCTCTTGACTGTCTAGCCCAGTCTTTGGTGAAGAGAGCTTTGCTTCCAGTTTGGCTATATAAGTGCATCTCTCGCAGGTCGTAGTGTTGGGTGGTAGGAGGAGAGGGTTGTCTGTGTACATGAGGCAATTGCTGCATTGTCCCAAGATGCCCAGATTCATCAGGTAGACAAGAGAAAACACCGGGAGCTGACCTTTAGACATGCTTGAATAGGTGCTTATTTATTAAGTACTAAAAAGTGTTTTCCTCTAGACAAGTGAGGAAAGTTGAGTGCTGTAGTAATTTGTAACTTATTTAGTGCTTACAATGAATTCTGAGCAAGTGCTGAGCTCAAAGAAACAGATTTGAGTGCTAAAACTAAAAAGCTGGCTAGTTGCAAGGGAAATTTTGCAGAACAGACTTTATGGTGCCAGGAATAGTTTAACCCCAGTTAAGTGGGGGGGGGGCTTAGGAGCTCACAAACAGTCCTGGACACAGCAAATCCATATCTGGACAAGACCTGCCACAGGAAAGGGGGGAAGCAAGCTTAGAATTTTTTTTCCAGTAAAAGTGGAAATGGAGAAAGCTGGAACAGATGTTAATTCAATGTTAAGAATCTGAGTGGGTTGGCCTTCACAAATGTTCTCTATTAGACTGAGTGAACTGATGACACTAGACTGGGAGGAGTGCCACAGATCAAATATACAGTATGGGTGGACAACTGCAAAGCCACCAAGTATAAGAACACACAACACTAGGGAGGGTGGTTGGGAAAAATTACAGTTCCTAGCTGTAGCCACTAAATGAAAGTTTTAATCAGATCAAGGAGCAGACTCTAGAGAATGCTTTTAACTGTAAACAGACAATTAGAGGAATGCACACTATTACAGTTCCTAGCTGTAGAACACAGAAACCTCAAAAAATCAAAAATGCACAGAAAAGCTCGGATAGAGCACTCACAAACAGAAAATACAACTCTCAGTATGAAAAAGCAGTTTACAGTTAAGTAATTCAGTAAACATGCAATTAGAGTAATGAAACAGTAGCTAGCAATGAAAAATACAGTTAAAACAGTATAAAACAGTACATAAATGCAGTGAAACAATAAAAAAGCTTTATAACAGTGCAACATGTAGTAGATCAACTGTATAGCACAATTATAAGCATTTCAGAAGTGCAGCTCAGTGAAATAAGTGTAAGAAATAACTTAGCCTGCTTTTGGAATCTTAAGGAATTTCCACTTATGCAATGCAATCCAGAGCCTGACAATACAAGCAGAATCTTTATAAGACACAGGGTTTATATACCTGTAAGAATGGAAGAGTTGGAAGATCAAATTACTACTCAGCCCCTGCTATTACCCAATCACTTGTACTACAGAAGGTCAGGAGGCCTTGTTACTCTCAATAATAATGAAGACAATCAGCAGAAAATGGCTGCCAGAAATACAGGAAACTCAAACAAAACTTCCAGCTTAGACAACAGGCCTCTGTCAAGATTATGCCACCTGAGCAGAACACAGAAACCTCACTTTAAAAGCATAGAAAGAACACCCACAAAGAGAAAATACAAGTCTCAGTATGAAAAAGCAATTTACAATTTAGTAATTAAATAAAAATGCAATTATAGTAATGCACACTATTACAGTTCCTAGCTGTAGCCACTAAATGAAAGTTTTAAACAGATCAAGGAGCAGACTCTAGAGAATGTTTTTAACTGTAAACAGACAATTATAGTAATGCACATTATTACAGTTCCTAGCTGTAGAACACAGAAACCTCAAAAAATCAAAAATGCACAGTATGAAAACACAGTTTACAGTTAAGTAATTCAGTAAACATGCAATTAGAGTAATGAAACAGTATCTATCAAAAAATACAGTTAAAACGGTATAAAACAGTACATAGATGCAGTGAAACAATAAAAAAGCTTTATAACAGTCAAAATGTAGTAGATCAACTGTATAGCACAATTATAAGCATTTCAGAAGTGCAGTTCGGTGAAATAAGTGTAAGAAATAACTTATCCTGCTCTTGGAATCTTAAGGAATTTCCACTTATGCAATACAATCCAGAGCCTGAGCAGATATGGTGCTACCTCTTCTTTCTTTCTTTGTAAACAATATTTTTTTTATATAACAAGTTGTTAATTTTAATTTGATTCATTTTATTTATTTCTCTTTCATAAAAGGAATTTTTCTTTTCTAATAAATCTCTTAACGTTAGTATCTTATATCTCTCTTTTTCTTTTCTTCTTTTCTTTCTTATACATTCTAAAAACACTTTTTTTGTATTTCTCTTTAAAATTAAGCCACCAAACTCTCCAATTCTCATAAAACTCTCACATATTCAAATGATTTTTTCATAATTCCATGTTTTTTATCTTCTACATCTAATTCCTTTTCATTAATTCTCTTTATTCCTTTTCCTATTCTTATGTATGCTTCATTTTCCTGTACTTTAACCCATATAGCCACATGATCTGAAAATCCAGCATACTTAATTCATTCTTTGACTTTTAAAATATCAGACATTAAAAGTAATCAATTTCTGTCTTCATTTCATTCCTTTTGTAGGTCCAGTGGTTATCCCCCCCCCCATACACTTAACTTTTCACTTCTCACAATTTATTTAACCATTTTAACATCACAATTGCTCTTATTTTTTCTTAAATTATAGTTAAAATCACCCACCACTATAAAGTCCATATTTACACAAACATATTCAAGAATATTTTTAAACATCATTTCTTGCTCTTTTTGTTACATATGAATATAAACCTATAATTCTATACACATATTTTCCATCTCAAGTCTATTACAGTAATTTGTCCTAGTTCCACTATGGTTACATCTAATATTTTAATGCTTTCTAGACATAATATACATCTGCCTGAGCACATTTCTTTCCCTATGTTCCAAACTACCACACAATTCCAAAGTTTTTCAGATTGTGTTCTTTCTTTCTCTGTTAATAATCTGATATCTTCTAAAACAATAATATGTGCATCTACTGCAACACGCCATTGTAATATACTTATTCTCCTCTTAAGATTTTTCATACTGTTCACATTTAAAGCTAATATTATCAGTTTTTAAGAACACTTAGTATGGGTGGCTGCAGTGGTGCAGCGGTTAGCGTTGCCGCCTCACAGCAAGAGGTTCTCTGGTTTGATCCTCGGCTGGGGTGCCTTCTGTGTGGAGTCTGCAGGTCCTCCCCGTGGTCACGTGGGTTTCCTCCGGGTGCTCCGGTTTCCTCCCACATCCCAAAGACATGATGTAGGTGGATTGGGCACTCTAAATTGGCCCTAGGTATAAGTGCATGTGTGTGTGTGTGTGTGCCTTCTGTGGAAGGTTGAGCTCTGCAGCAACTCGACACCATAAAACTCCACTGCCAATCATGAGTGGATAGGTGATCCGCTATGGCGATCCCTAACTGGGAAAAGCCAAAAGAAGAAGAAGAACACAGTGTAATACAATTTGTATCCATTTCCATTCTTACTTTCTGTAAGCATTATTTTTTTGAATTTTCTTTCCCTTTCTTTAACTCTTTTCCCTATCACATTCTTTTTATTTCTTACTGTACGACAGTCAGCTTCTTCCTCGCTTGTCTCCTCTCTTTCTTTTTCCTTGTTACTTTCTTCAACTTCATATACAACCTCTCTATTAGTCACATCATTTTGTACATTTTCGTGTATAACATATTATTCTATCTCTTTCTCCTGTATAACTTCATTTTTTTTTTTATTTTCTTGCACATTTATTTCACATTCTAGCCATGAAAGATCATTATTACCACATTTTTGGTAGTTTAAATCACATTTTTTTGGCATTATGCCCTATTTTTCCACATAAATAACATCTTTTTTATCACATTCATTTATTAAATGATACTTTTTTTCCACAAAAATGACAGATCTTTGTTTGATCCCTGTATTTCACAAAACCCCTATTACCGTGAACATTAATAATACTAGGCACATGCTTGACATTATCATTCTCCATTTTCAGTATTACTCCACATTCCCGTCCCCCAGTCTATAGTTTTCTTTCATCATATATTTTTGTAGTGTCCATTACTTCTTTACATATAGTTAACAAATATTTTTTGAGTTCTTTTGCTTTAATTTCAATTCTAAACTGGATAATTATTTATTTTTTTGTCTGCAAAAAGCTTGCACCACATATTCTGACCATGGATAAATATTTTTCTTTTTTTCATATGGACCCAAAAAAATTTTCTTTGGCCTGCCCAGTCTCAAATATCAAGTCACAAAAAGTCTCTATTAATTAAAATAAATGTTCTCACCTCTTTTACTTTGACACTCCAAGGTGCTATGACAGAGTCAAAAACCTCATATCTGTCCAAACCTTCTTATTTTTTACTGCTCACACATACTTATACTTCTTTTTTGTTTCTTTTATTTCTTCTTTGTTCTTTTGTGCATACGTTTTTATCTCAGGAACTTTCTTGGCATAGTCCCTTCTTCTCCTTTTTCTTCTTCTATTTTTTCCGTGATTTTGCTTCATGAAATTGCTGCTCCATTTTCTGGCTCACTTTAGTTTTCCATTTCTTCCAAATAATCATCCCTCAGTCCCCTGATAGGAGGGCTATAATTATGCATTTTTTCAGAGGTAACTGTCTCTCCTTCAAACAATCTCCTCTGAAAGTTTTCCTCTGAATCCATCCCTGTTTCAGCTACAATCTCCTTACCCTCCAATGTCACTGTTTTTTCTGCACCCACATCGTCAGAAAAAAACTTCTGGTAGTGATTCTACCATTTCAACTACATTTTCAGCAACGTTCACTCCAGTTTCAGCAAAAGCTGAATCAGCCATGTTTTCTCCCTGTTCCTCCTGACTGCCTTCACTTCTGGACAGGAAACAAGAAGTCAGAATGTGTAACACACAAACTCTTCCCCAACTACCAAGAGTAGGGGAAATTCCCTGATGCCTTGGCCAGATATCCCTAATAGTATAAATACCACTGTGGGGCAGTCTGAAACCAGTTATAAACTTCAGACAAGAAACCATGTTTTATTTTTTTTTTTTTAGAAAAATGTAATTGACTGCCTCAAATGTTTTTTTTTTTTGTTCATATCAACAAAGATACCTCCATTTATGTGTCTGTCTTCATCATTAGTGCATATTTCATTTTTAGATAGTAAATAGCCTTTGTAGTATTGCATTTAAGTCTAAAGCCATGTTCATAGGATCATAGGAAATTCAAGTCATCTGATTCTTGCTAATACCCACCTTTAGACTATACCTTGCCTCACTTGAGAAGGGACAGGCAAGTCATACCAGGGGTGAATTTCTGAATACCCATCAAATCATCCAGGTCCCATTTGAAAGACAATAGTGTATCACGCTGTTTAATTTGAATGGGTGTCAGTTCCAGAGGTGGGAAGACACTGTGCGGTTAAATTATCTCTCCACTATGTTTTATTTACCTTCTGGTGATGGTGTAGATCCCTGGTTATGGTAATGATGGGACCATTTGATTTCTAAAGATACAGGAGACCCAGGACCACTGGATCTTAAGTGGAATGGAATGCAAGGTATAGATCTCTCCTCAGGAGTCTATAAGATACAGATTAAAGGGGCAGTATTTCCAGTCTTTTCTGGTACCTTAGGATTTTTAAGTCAGTGATCTTAGTTAAGAACCTCTGGAGTCATTGTAGTTGTCTGATATGTCTAGTGAGGTACATCCTAAACGGGGTGCTGGACTCATAAACTGGCCTATTCACTGCTGGATATAAGGATAAAAATAATCTCTCTCTCACTGTCTAGACCTAGATGATATTCCTTTTGTAATTATCTGCACTAAGCAGAAGAGCTTCCTGACTTCTGTCATCACCTAATGATGAAAGGGGAAGGAATGCATTTTCATATTGAGGTAGGCTATTGTGTATGCTGTATTCTAGGGAGAGAGGTTGTCTATCAAATGTGTCAGTATCGCACATTTTTTGCATTTAATTTGAGCCTGTTGCTAGTGCTGTCATTTGTGAACTTGGTTAGCTAGAGGTCTTGGTTCATATTCTGGAAATCAGAAAGGTAAATGAGCCCTGTGGGACACTGCTGGTCACCTTCATGCTCTCTGATGAAGCACCTATCACCCACACTGTGTGAATTCTGTCTTGTGGTCAGTGTGCTCCCCACTGTGACACATACAGATCTATTTGTAATGCAGTAAGCTTACTAATTGTGCTAGCACAGCAGATAGTAGCAAATACCTTGGCTAGATAAAGACAATCATATGGACAGCATGGCTGTTGTTAACAGCCTGTGTTATCCTTTTAATGAAATTAAGTAAATTCATTAAGCAGGCTCTACCTTTGAGAAAGCCACACCACTGTGGGTTTAATCTGATGAGATTTTTGCTATCATAGTTCATCAGGTCAGTTATAATATATTTCATGTTTTTTCAAATGAGACTTATCTGACTGATGGGTTTGTAATTCATGGGGTTGGTGGTAGGGCTGCCCTTATGGAGTGGTATTGCTACTGCTGTGTGCCAAAACCTCAGATACAAAGCCAGTAGCTAGATTCAAATTAAACAGTGTATGAAGTGGCTCTTCCAAGGTTTGTTTAACACTGTTTATTAAACAACATTTAATATTGCTTCCCATGGAGTATTTTTGGTCTTGAAAGTACCTTCAGTACATGTTTTTTAGCGATGACGATGGGGTTAGAGAGATTCAGTGATTGTTGTTTATGTGGTAATATGTCATATTTCTGTAGTTATTCTAGGATTTGAATGTACTCCAGAATTATTAACATTTTTACCAGTGGGTCAGTTTTAGGTTCATAGGTAAGTACTAGGCTAGATGCCCTCACATACCATTTTAAGCCTAGTCAGTTTCCCTTTTTTTGCACAAATTAACCTATTCCATTTGATTAGAGATTGGTATTATCCATCACATGGTCAATAATTATATATTACCTCTAATGGAAATAACTTGGATCATACCATAAATAATTTGAGAGACACATGCGTGGGATAAAGCATTTAGGAGCTACCTTTGTCCATTAGTAGTATTTGAGGCAGTCCTGGGGTACATTTTCTGTTTACCACCCATAGATCCAAGTTCTGCTAAAATATGGACAGGGATCAACTTTGTTTTATGTGGATGGGGAGTCTGTTCCTGAGCAGACCTGTCCACATGTCCCTCTAAACCATTCTGTTGATGCCTCAGAAGAGTTTTAAATCCCTAAACTGAGTATTTCTGATGCCATTTCACTGACTTGCTGATGTGCAGTAAAATCCATTAGTACTGGGTTGGAAGATGCCTTGTATGCCAGACACAGGTCAAATCTTAGCAGTCTGTAAGATGCAGAGTATAGTGACTGGGCTTTGACTCAGTCCATGTAGGACATGTTATTTATGTCTTGTAGCCTTTTAGTAAAGTACTTCTATGACCATTCCAATTGTTGCACGTGTCTGGACAGATATATGCCAAAGGGGGAATTGTATTCAATGAATGGCCTGATGAGGGCTGAGTAAAGGGGAGCAACGGCATCCCTAGATATAGATACAATCTCTTTGTTTACAACCTGTGCAGTATAGAAGGACTTTCTTACAACAATGGACACATGTTGGTCAAAAGTTAGGTCACTGCCCACGTAAGTTCTCAAATTCTAAACAAATGGGTCAAATCTTAGGGGCATATTGTCAATGTGGTAGTTCCCTGAGGTAGATGACTTCCCAAAGGATACAATCATGCATTTTTTGCATTTAGTTTCAGTCCAGTTATTTATTTGGGACAAACCTTCTTGCAGAATAGTGAAGTCATTTTGGGGACTCATTGACTGCTCCTAGCTTATAGTCATCTGCAAACCTAATCAGCCAGAGTCCTTTAGTACTTGCTTTGACTTAAGAAAAGTAGATGCCAAACAGGAGATGTCCCAGCAAAGAACTCTCGGTATTCCCTTGGTGACTGGTCGCTTTGCGGAGGTAATGTCCCCTGTTTTGATTTCCTGTGTCCCATTTCCCAATCTGGGGGATGACATAGGGGTTTATTTAGCTTTTCTATTATACCTGAGTAGGGAATTGTGTCAAAAGCTTTTTAAAAAAAGCTTTACAGGTATAAGACGATAGTCGCTGGCAGACTTTGGAGCTGAGATTTTAGGAACAGGATGTATTATTGTAAGCTTAAATGATTGTGGCTGGATTTTTGTAGTTACTGACAAATCGAATATATAGGTAAGTGTTCTGCACAATTTTTCTTTGCCTAGGCTAAATTGGATACATAACATAGACATGTTGATTGTTTTAAAGCAGCAGCTCGAATAGTAGATATTCATTGTATTGATCGCTGCTGCAAAAGCCTTAGCTGTATGGATTATATATTGCCAAGGATATAACGGCTAACCAGCTTCCAAAGTTTCAGGGCACCCTCCACATGCCTAAACTGTCAAGCAGCTCAAACTGTGTTAACTAAAAGATAAGTTTGGATGCCAAGCCCTTCAGAGCTTTACTGCCACTGAAGAGTACGCTCCTCTGAGGCTTTTGAGAATTAGTGGTCGGCTTATGCTGTTCCTTTGTGGGACAGATAAGTTCCCTTTGGGAAAAATACTTTTTTGTGATTTATCACTTTCCTCTTCAGGAAAATTATTTTACAACTAAGAGTTTTGTGTTTTAACAGACAGACAAGGGACTGTATTGTACTTTTAAATGGGAGTGCTTTTTTCCCTGTCAGTTTTAAAGTTGTTTAAAGTAACTGAAAAACATTTTCTTTGAAAAATTGTGTTTATTTTATTTTTGGGGGGTGGCAAAGTGTTTTAAAGTACATTTCACTATGTTTTCCTGTGAATAAAATAACCTTTAAAGACATGTAGTTATTACTGGCATTTGTTACTTGTCTTCCCCAGAAAAGAGGCACTATTTTGGCTTGACCATGGAATAAACTATCAATCCCAAGGCTAGTCCTCCTTCCAGCCAAAAAAAAAAAAAAATAAGAAACAGCCTTTGCCAATACAGAAGGTGAGCAATTTACCTCAGCCACAGATGGGTGACTCTGCTGTGGCCATTTGTTGTACCTCAGACCACTCATCTTTTACCCCGGACCCCTCTGATGTAGCACCTCAACTGTCTATGAACTGGGGTCTAGCTACATCCTCTACAGCTGTTGGAGTCCCCTCAGTGGGCAAGGATCAGCCACTCTTGTTGGTCCTAGGAGAAGAAATCGGGACAGTTTCCCTTTTGTATCAGAATGCTGTACCAAATCCTGGGAGAACTGCTGCTGCCAATAATAACACTTTTGCCCCAGTTTTCCAGTAAAAAAAGAAACAGAAAACTAAGCATGTATCTACTTCTTAAATTTCCTTAGACAGGAGTAGTTAAATGTATCTGGCTCTGGGTTTAATTCAGGGTATTGATCCTTCTTGTAAAGTAGTTTCTGGTAAAAGAAAGAGGAATACCTCATTTCCTGAAGAGATTCAAGATTCTGAATCTGAGCAGGAAGATGAAGAGACAGATGCAGAGTTTTATCTTCAGATTTCTGATTCAGACTGTGAGGAGAGCTCAGTTTTTGATTCACCCTGTGGGGAGGGGGGGGGGGTCTCTTTCTCTCAGACTATTGCTAGAATGTGCCAGTGTTTTCAATGTGAGAACACAGGTTTCTCAGTCTCTTAGAAAATACTGAGTTGTTACAGAAGGCATTTCCTGAACCTTCAACCATTCCTCCAGTTCTGTCTGCTTTAATGGATGTATGCATTAATGTCTACAATTTTTCTGATAGTCACCCAGCTGCCCCTAAAATTGCAGATAGGAGTATAAAGTTCCGAGATCTTTTATATTTTTATACACTCTTCCCAAACCTGACCCAGCAGTTATAGCTTTAGTTAATCCCACTGCTGCAAAACACTTAGTTAATTCCAATGTTACTCTTTCTGATAAGGATGAGAAGATTATTGATAAGTATGGGGGAAAGTATATACTTCTGCAACTTTGATTTTCAGAATGTTGAATTGTCAGGCCCATATATTAAAGTTTGATCTAACTAATTGTAAAAGTATGAGGAATGTTTTATTGGAGTTTCTTCTTGTGAGGAAGTATCTACTTTAAATAATTTAATTTCTTCTATTGTACAGGTCACTTCTCATTGTTTAATGTGTGTGTATGACTTTGTTGACACTTCTTCCAGGGCTATGGCCACTGGTACTGTTTTGAGTAGTGTTGCATAGCTGCGTTCTCAGAAACTCACAGATTGTTAAAAATTAGATTTTAAATTCTCCTTTGGATAGATATTTAGTTTTTGTCCCCGCTGCTGCAGAGGTGATCAAAAAAATTGATGAGAGGGGTTAGCTGATTCAAGGGAATCTCTTAAGATTTTTCAGCCCTCCTTTTCCAGATTTTCTAAGGAATTCTCTAACCCCTCATCCAGTTTTGGCAAAAAACAAAATATACAGTCTCAGAAAAGTGTAAGTGTAGTGTTTAAGAAGAAATGGAAAGGGGGTTCCAAAAAGAACCCTGGAACCACCATGTCCTACTGACTGTTTGAGACCTTGCTCCCCCTACCCTGGCTCATTTTTTTATTTTTCTTCCAGAAAGTTTGAGCCTCTGTTTTTCTTTTTGGCAACAGATAGTTTCAGACAAATGGGTTTTGAAGGTCATTCATCAAGGTTAGAGGTGGCAGTAGGAGAACATTCCTCCTTTCCAGGGGGCAATTCCTCATCCTCCAGACCAGACCTTTTTTCTTTCCACCAGTCCTTTATCACATGTTGTCCAAAGTAGTGACAGAAACAGTTCCTCCATCCAAGGTGGGGAGTGGTTTTTAGAATGTTCTTAGTGCCAAAGAAAGAAAAATGCTTGGAGACCAGTTCTGGATCTTTCTTTCCTAAAATGTTTATGATAGTGTCTATATTCGAATGATGTCACTTCACAACCTGTTACCTCTCTTTCTTTCAGTTTTCTTGGTAATACTAGACTTAAAAGATGCCTATCATATTCATCCAGACATCAGATGTTTCTTAAAGTTTTGTGTGTCTGGATCACATTATCAGTTCTATGCCATACTCGTTGAACTATTCACCACACCAAGAGTGTTCATAAAGTGTCTACCTCCAGTTATAACTCATTGCAGGCTACAGGGTAGCCACATTTTTCTGTATTTAGACAACTTGTTTATCTTTGCAGAGTCTTTTTCAAAATGTCAAAATCTTTCTCTTGAGTGAGACACCTCTTACACAAGCTGGGATTCCAAGAGAACATTCAAAAGTCTTTTTTGACTCCTTAACACAGGACTGTGTTCTGGTATGTCAGCTAGACACTTCAGTTCAAAGATCATTTTTTCCCACAGGAATAAACAGATCTACACCTAGATCTATTTCTAAGGTTATCCACTCATACATCGATCACTGCACTGGAATACCTCAAGATTTTGAGTCTCGTGGCTTCTATGATTCTCCTGATATCCTTGACAAGGCTCCAAATGTGAAAGATGCAGTGGTATCTAAAGTCTCTTGGTCCCAGCAGCAACACCTTTTGTCTTTTCAAATTCCAGTGCTGCAGGTTGTCAGAAGAGAAATCATTTGGTGGAGACAACAGATTTCCTTAAATCCAGGTCTTCCCTTTGCCCTCCCTGTTCCACAGCAGTTAGTCCCCACAGATGCCTCAAACTTTGCTTGGGGAGTAGTTTCAGGGGGGTAAAAATGCAAGGTGTGCGGGACATTAAGGACAGATGCAAGTGCATAAATGTCAAAAAGATGATTGGTTTGATCCAGGCATTCAACTTTCTGAATCATCTTTTCTCCGTGGGACCTCTTCAAGTTATTACAGGCTATACAACTGTCGTGTGGTACATCTGCAAGCAAGGGGAAACCAGATCATACCCCCTTTGCAGACTAATCATGTTAGCTTAGGATATACTTTTACAGCACAATCTCACTCTGAAAGTGTCCTACATTCTGCCAGTGCAAAACTGTGTGGCAAACAAGCTTTGCAGGACATGGGTAGAGCCTCATGAATGGAATATAGATCAGGAGGGGTATTCCAAAATTTGATCCATCTCTGGGGAGTTCCTCAAGTAGACCTATTTACCTCCTCTCTGAACAATCATCTGGCAAGATTCTGATCCAGGACTCCATGCAAAAAGTCCTGAAAGACAGATGCCTTTTCCTTTCCTTGAATAGTTCCTGTATGCTTTTCTACCCCTCCACTAATATCCAGGGTACTACTGAAGATTCAGAAAGAATCATCCAAGATCATTGTGGTGACTCCTTTCTGGCCCAGGCAAACATGGTTCTCCCCTCTTTTTGAAATGGCCAGGGGCAATTACCACAAGCTTCCTCATAGCCTTGATCCATTCACACAAGAACAGGGGTGTTTCATACACCCTGACATCAGTCATCTTCAATTGACTGCCTGGATGATGTGGTCTTAATTCCCTCTGGGCAGTTGTTGACTGAGGATGTGCAGCAGGTACTAATGGAGGCAAGAAAGCCTCCTACTAGTAAATCATGTATTATGAGATGGAAAAGGTTTTCTAGTTGGTGCCAACAGCATAACCAGCACCCATTCAGGACTACTTGTTCTTTGGTTTTACAATATTTGTGTGAGTTATTATCCTATGGCCTTTCTTACTCCTCTGTCAAGGTTCATTTATAGGGCATTTCTGTATGTCTGCCTGTAGATCCTCCTCTTTTAATGCATTTTCATTTCAAAATTTTTTTGAAAGGGCTTTGCAGAAGATGTCTCCAAAAAAACCAGTGGCCCCACCTTGTGATCTAAATTATGTGTTAGAGAAGCTAACACTTGCTCCTAAACTGTCTGACTTGAGGTACTTAACATGAAAAAAACATTTTATTGGGTGCTCTGACCTTTGCAAAAAGGGTATCTGAGTTGCCAGCTCTTATGGTGAGTCAACCCTGTATCCTTTTCCACAGGGACATGGTTTCTTCTGAGAACGTATCCTTCTTTTATGCCTAAAGGTATATCCATGTTTTTTTTAAGCTAAACTATCCATCTCCCAGTTTTCTTTCCTGAACCTAAAAATGAGGGAGAAAAAGGATACTCCATCCCACGGATGTCCACAGACAACTCAGGTAATATCGTGACAGAATTATATTTTTTATGTCTTCGGATCAGTTCATTTCATGAGAAGGTAAGAACAGGGGACAACCTGTGTCAAAACAGAGTATTTCCAAATGGTTGTCTAAGGCTATTACCTTTTGTTATACTCTCCATAACAAAACTATTCCAGGCAGGGTCAAGGCCCATTCTACCATGGCTTTGGCTTCATCTATGGCTTTTTGGAAAGGACTGAATTCTAGAAGTACTCTAGAAGCTGCTACTTAGTCCTGTGCATAATATTTTGCAAAGCACTAGAAGGTTGATTTGTTCTCTAGATCCAGATTAAGCTGTAAGACACTCTCCAGGGGCACCTGGACTCTTCCTCTTCCTTCTCCTAAATGTAGTTAGCTAGAGTAATCTATTCATATAACTAAGGCTACTGCAGCAGTGATCAATATGATGAAGATGGTATGGTCATGTAAGTAAACTTACTATAACAGTAGATATTTGCATGATCACTACTACAATAGCTGCTCCCTCTCTACATCCTCCATTGTTTTTTGGTGTGTTTTTTCATGCCAGAGTGTAGGCATTTATTTTTGATGTAGTTCCTTGCATTGTCTTTTCAGGGCTCAACCTCCCTGTCTCTGTTGGCAGGAAATCTCTGAAGGGCTTGGCACCCAGACTTGTCTTTTAGTCAGCTCATCTCATGCTGCCTGACAGTTTGGGCATGTGAAAGGTGTCGTGCACTGGTGATCATTCAAACATCTACTGTTATAAGTTTACCTGTACAACTGTGTCATGTTTCACTTCTTTCCTGATGATTATCGTACTATAGAAGTATGACTATGCAAGGGTTTGCTCAAAGTGTGTTTTATATTATAGCTGAAGGAGATATTTGGAGGGTCCAGATGGGTAGCAGTATTGCCTTTCATTGTATTTAATAATTCTGAACTGATTAGGTTAATTATATTACTCTTTGTAAACAGTTTAGAAGATGCTTGTCTCTCTTAATGAATCCCAAAATTTCTTAGGCAGCCCTACATGGACCTTCCTATAATAGCTGAGTTTTCCCATATTTGTTTTAATTCTTTTATCAAATTTTAGGCTTTGAAATATGACAAATGTATCCATGTTACTTGTGTCTTTCTTCTAATTTTCCTTGCCATGTCTCTGTTTTTAATCAAATAAAATAAATTAGAGTTTGACAAGGTGTCTTTTTACTTATTAGTCTGCTAGTACCTTCCCAGCCAACTGGCCAGTTTTGCATTTCATCCTGCATTGCTATACATTCGTCACATTTAAGGCCTAGAAATTACTTATGTCCATGAAAAGTGTGAAGTGTTGAAGGTAAGATGGATCTAAAGGTGGCCATGCAAGAAGCAACACAAGAGGAAGACTAGGAGAGAAGTGAACAGAAAGAATCAGAAGTGAGGAAGGTGAGAAAGTCACACAGAACAGGTGGTCAGGAGAAGCAAATGTACAACAGAGAGTAAGATAGCAAGTAGACTCAATACAGAGGACAGTAGACAGGTAAATACAGAATAAAAGGAGAAAGGGGGTGCTGGTGGCAGACATTGTGATCCCAAAGTGTCAGGTGAATTTAGTAAGACTGAACTGTTTGACTAATGACATAGAAAAAGACAGAACATTGGTTATTATAGTGAGACAGAGCAGAGGAGGGAATAAAAGGAGAAAGTAGAAATGGAGCAAAGGATTAAAGTGTATGAGAAGGAAGTTGCTGAGGGGAATAAGGGCAGAGGGATCCAGTAGTGGACAATAGTGAGCAGGGCTTATGGGAAGAATGCAAGTGCTACACCAAAGGGAAGGAGAGAAGCAGCAATGATAGTGAAAAAGGCTGGGGAATGCACCCATAGGAGGAAATGTTAATGATAGAAGGGGTAGTGATACAGGGTGGGAAGTAAAGTAAACAGAGAAGTGGATTTTGGTAGTTAGAGACCATTCAACCACTGGAATTAAGATTCTTATCAAATGAGAGAATGATAAGAAGGAACAGGTTACAGAGAAACAGGTTTTGAGGCTTAGCCATAGTAAGATATGAAAGGATGTGATGTGGCTAAGATGATCAGAGATGGTAAGGTAGATGGCTACTATGGTGCACTTAAGCATTAAGTGACCTGTAAAAGAAGATCGTGGATGATATTGCAAGCATGGCCAGGGAGGTGGCAGAGAGACACCATGATAGAGATTTGCATTGAAATGTTACCTCTGACATCAGCTATTATGACAAGGAAGAGAAGATAATGGAGTATTATGACAGTCTGTAGTACTAGATTAGAGAAAAAGCTTGTAACTAGTAGGGGGATAGGGAAAGGCGTGGCAGATGGGTTAGCCTTTTACCAGAAACATTCTTTTTCTTAACCCTGAAGGTGCGTTAGTTGCCAAAACTGAGTTGGAAATGTACATCCTCAAGAATGTCCCTTAATCTAAGATGGAAGGGAGATGGGGTGTCATAGAAGCAGAAGGGAGGATAAATATTCAGGCACAAACACTGAACATAGAGGAAAAAAGAAGGATTCATGGCATAGCTGAGAAGAAAGATAGTGGGGCTATAAACAGTGAGGCAGGTAAGGATGGTGGACAGGATAGTATCACATACATATGGACTGGTTACAATATTGGTTAGACATGGAGGTGCTGGAATATAGGTTGGTTAGGAAAGACAAGGAAGGAAGATTGGAGAGAGCGAGAGTAGCTATCAACACAATTGGGGGTTTCAAACTGGATGTAAGAGTGCAGGAGGATCATTGTCTTATTAAGAAGTCCATAAGGGGTTTATCAGGGTCAGAAACTAGGGTAACTGTTTTGGTGATTAATCCATAAGGGGTTTATCAGGGTCAGAAACTAGGGTAACTGTTTTGGTGATTAAGGTAGAGAAAGGAGAAGGTGCTGATCAGCACATTGTATTAGACCAGATGCATCAGCTGAAGTGGATGAGAGAATAATTACTGAGTAAAGGAGTGGAGTAGGTATAGAGGGTTATACTCATATAGGGCATGAAACCATCAGGACCAGACATGAAGATTTCAAGCTCCAGGATTCAAACGAAATGGCAGATGGCTGAGGTCTTGACCTGTGAGGGATTCAATTTCCTGTTTTAAAACTTTTCCAAAGTGGATAGAACAATGTGGTTCTAACCAAGGTGGAAGGAGTCATGTATATCTAGCTGAAGATGCTGTTAGCCACCAGTGATCACATCACTGTGTAGTTTAGAATGAATGAGGGTAAGAAACCAAAAAGGAAGACACTGGCATGGGATTTCAAAGGGCCAAGATGGGAAGGATGATCAATGCTGAGTTGAAGATCTGAAGATAAATCAAGAAGTGAGCAATGTATTGGTCAGGAATACCTTACTCAGGTGTGTGGCAAGGGTGTGACGAGGAGACAAAAAAGAGGGAAAAGAAGACATGAAGTTAGATCCAAGTAGTACTGCAAGGGGTTAGTGATAAGGACAAAGACAGAAGATGCAAGAGATAAAGAGAAAAGGATAGGGAGTTCAGAGAGAGAGAGAGAATATAAGGAGATATGCATACAAGTGACAAGATGAAGGAGGAACAGCTCAGGGAGGTAATCATGCAGGTGACTAAGGAGGTAATGGCAGCAAAATTGCAAGTTAAAAAGAGTTTGCAGAAGAGGTAAAGAAAGAAAACTAAGACATTTTAAGTGTATAGCAAAAACTGGGGCTAGAGAGATTGACAGACCTGGATAAGTAATGGACACCAGGATTGAAAGGGAGGAGGTGGAGAGAAGCTTTATTTATTTATTTATTTATTTAACATTTGTTGACCAGGAAAGTCTGAATTGGAACTAGCCAGTTTTCAGCGGAGGCCTGGGGAGAAATGCTCCAGATCCATCTCCTTGAAAATATGTATAGACAAGAAACAAATTTGTAGATGAAAAGAATGACATGGAAGAAGGCCAAAGATATGAGTTATTTGTTTGCATGATAGAAGTTAGAAGAGTAGCCAGCCTGATTGCACAGAGGCAGGGAGTATATCAGAATGGATGGCAACCAAAGTTCAGAAATTGACTCAAGTTGTTTTTAGACTAGCTAGGGACATAAAATGAAGCAGCCAATGGCCATCCTTTTTGTCTCAGAGAAATGGTGTGGAGAAACCTAGCACCTGTGCAACTGCTGCTGGAGACCAGAAACCTTGCAGGTTATCTCAAATTAATGCCGTGGGTAGCAATGATATCCTGACATTGCATTAGCCACATTCACAGCTAGCTTAAATGAACAACTGCTGTAAGACTGACAGCTCCCAGTCTCCTTCCTTTTCTTTGAGAGCCTAGTAGAGAATTACCATTGAAATCAACTCCTTGACAGGGCCCCATGGTGAAAAGGGTTACATCCAGAATACCTGGTAGGAGCAAATTGGAATACAGGATGGGTAAATGGGACATCCTTGGAGGAATAACATGAAACTGTAAGGGGTCAGTAGAGCATAATGAAAAATGTTAGAAGAGCTAAAAATTTGCAAGAATGTGACATGGGCAAATTGATGCAATAGGATCAGTTAGAACTCCGGTCAGAGAAGCTCAAAATTATTAATCAAAGAATAGTGTTTAAACTAATCCCATGTGCAGATTATAATGTAATGACTGCTCAAGCAATGCTGAAAACGCTGACTCTGAAAGAAAGTAAAAGGACATAGTGGAGCCATTAGAGTAGAAATTTGCTTCTTTGAGACTGCTTCATTTACAGGTTAAATACAGCCATTCTTATTTAGGGAATAATACAGTGTAAACAGGGCTTACTGTCTGAGAACAATAAGCTGACAATTCTAAGTCATTAAGGAAAGAAATAATAGCAAGAATAATATGAGCCTTACATTGGTACACTTGAGTGTAAAGAAAGAGATTATGATTTGATTTTTTTTTTATAGACAGAATTTTAAAACTACACTACACTACATGTAATGTTTATCACAGTAGTGACCTACAAAAAGCTTATCTTAATCAGTTCTGGGTAGACCATGAAGTAAGAGTGAATAAGATTTGTTCGATTGATAGTGAAATACATATCTGATCTGTGACTACATGAAGATTTCAGAAATCTTGAAGTTTAGTGACACTATGTGTGGTGATACAGTCAATGTCAATGCAATGAAAGCTGGGACTTCAAAGATGGCTGCACATTGGTTAACAGCTTAATTTCTGCTCCCCCAGTGTGAAAACGGAAACATAGCAGAGAAAGCCAGTGGGCCTGGATTTCTGAAAACATTTCAGTAACTGGCTAGTAAGTGCACTGCCTAGATGCCAGGAAAAAAGAAATACAGAAGACCTGAAGGAAAATCAGCTACAAAAGGTAATGAAAAAACACTGACTGGGAAAACTACTGTAGCTGTTCAGCAAAAAGCAGTGCAAGGGACAGACATGATTTCCAGTAACCTTGAGGAAAGTATAAAGCAAATGCACACATACCTGACTAAAATAAATGAAACACTGATTGAGTATATCAACTCAAACAATAAAAGGCTGGAATAAATGGTAGAAGCTTTAAACAGATACTCAGCTAAGGTGATAAAACTACAAAACTCAGAGGTCAAAATGAAGAAAAGGCTGGCTGAATATGAGACTGCACAAGAAGAGATGTTTCAAAAAATAATAGAATTAGAGGACAGATCACATAGGGAAAACCTGAGAAGCTGGAATGAACAGATTGTATTAATGTTATGAAAGCACAAATAAGCAACCAGACTGGTATTCCACAGCAGGAATTGTTAATTGAAAGGGCACAGTGTGGGTATGCTCTAAACCTGGCTATGATAAAACAACCTAGACCTTTACTAGTAAAGATGCAATCTTACCCGCAAAAGGAGTTGATTCTGACAAAACTGTGGCAGAAGAAGAAAGTACTAAAAGTGAAAGACAGCAGAGTATTTGTGAAGAATGACTACTCGTACACCAGCCAGAAGAGGAATAAATGTATTCCATTATTCAGGGAATGTTGAAAAGCAAGTGTGAAATTCAAACTGCTTTACCCAGTTATCTTCAAAATATTATTCCTTGGAGGAACTAAATCATTTTTGATGAAGTACATGCTAAGGAAGAAATACAAAAGTTTGTCCAACAAAAAGTCATCTGTTGAAACAGAAGGAGATACTGCTTCTTGTTCTTCTGGTAATAAAGACTGCAGAGAGACCATGCCAGGGAAACCTTTCCCAGTGTTTCAATGGAAAATGCTTGAGAGAGGGAAAAAAGCACAGCAGTTGACTAGAAGAATTGAGAGTGCACTGGAAATGAAGCAGAGACAGGATTTGGGAGATGAATAGGAATAGAACAAGGAAATCTGGAAATTTTGGACTTTTTGAACTTTGTTAAACTTATAGGGGACTCTAAAGCATATGCCCTACTTCATGTCATTAATGTTTGGAAAAACACTAAGGAGGGGGAAGAGGAGGGAGAAAGCTTAACTGTAGGTAAAACAAACTTTTCTTAATAATACTATTTAAATGGTGCATGATTTTCTTTCCATGTTATAAAGTATTTTTTTTTCATTTATTTTAAGCATAATGGGGATACTAATGTAAATAGGTGCTCCTTTTTTTCTTCTTTTTTTTCTTTCTCTCTTCATCTCTCTTTATTCTTATTCAGATATAAGAAATGTAGTAATGAAAAAGTGGTAATGAAAGTTTGTTGCACTAATTTAGGCTCCTCAGTTTCTACTCTAGCACACTTTATCGTTTTTTTTGTTTTTTAGTTGCTTGTGGTGCTGCTTTCTTTGGGTTAGCTGGTATTTTGTTTTAGTAACAGAGGTAAAACAACTGGTAATGGGATCTTTAGAAATGAGTAGGAGCAAATTACATAGGAAAAAATGGGAAATGTGGGATCAATACATACAGAGGAGGAACAAGTTTTAAAAGAATGCAGGATTTGAATGAGCCATGTAATGGTTGACTGACAATGACTGGATATATTAAAAGTGATGTATAATGTTTTCAGCTACAGTTGTGTCGTCATGTTTTGTAATATATAATGTTTACAACTGAGATTGTATCGCTATAGTTTATTTCATTTATATAAATGTAATATTCCCTATTTCATACATGGTAATTTAATAAAGATGTTTCTTGTTTAAAAAAATTTCAATGAAAGCTGCATTCTTGAGGCATCCAATTTCAGATGGATTGTATCAGATAGTGGTATGCCAACATAGGCTTCAAAATATTTTCAGGATTTTCAGGAAAATGGGAATTTCAGCAGATTACATCCAGTCTCAGTTATGTGTTGTTTACTGGTCAAGCTGAGATAACAACATACAGTCTAAAGATTTTTTAGAAGCTGCAAAATATTAATAGTGATTGCTAAGTAGATTCTCTTAGCATTATTGGATTACTTGAATACTCCACTATAAGATTCTGGTCTGCTATCAGACTAACTGCATTCCATTTCTGGGCATGGCTATGGAATCAGCCTACAACTGCATTCCCTAATTTAATGCTAACTATAAAAAACTGCTCATCTCTCTAAAAGAACAAAATCAAAATCTACTGAAATCCACAGGACAACCTATGTACTTAATAAAAAAATGTAAGTAATCAAGATTTAAATGGCTCCAATTAAAAGAAGTATAAACTAAACTAACTAAAATGTCCATTTAAAAGACAAAAACTTTCAATACAGACTTTAGGTAAAGTTTAAAGCAAAATAAACTATAACCATACCATTGGAAAAATAAAAATTTAAAATTAAGGCTTTAAATATTTAACAGAAAAAGACTTTACTGAAAAGTGACTTTAAATCTAGAGATAAAACTGTTTAAAATTTTGGATCTTGGAAGCCAGGAGCTGGAATAAATAACTAACTTATTCGTATTTTACTTGAATCTTAAGGATAATAAACTTATGTTAATAAAACTTGTTAAAATATCTAAAAATATCTTTGTTAAATCAGGAAAAAAAGAAGCTTCTTCAAAATCTAGAATTGCAGAGAGAGCACTGTGTACAAAGCAAAGATTCTTCCACACCCAGGTTAATTTTATACTAAGTTACTAAACTTTCACTTTCAAGACACTTTCCTAGAAACTACAAAAACAAAAAAAAGAAAACAATTCATAAAGAAACAACTCATCAGTCAATCAAGATAGATCTTCCCCTGCCAAGATCAAATTAAAAAGACAAAAAACTAGCCCCTATTGTGATGGACTTGATAAAAAGAGGATAATGGCATATCCTAATATCCATTGTCTCCACAGCAGCAGTTGACAAA
Source organism: Protopterus annectens (assembly GCF_019279795.1). Lineage (NCBI taxonomy): Eukaryota > Metazoa > Chordata > Ceratodontiformes > Protopteridae > Protopterus > Protopterus annectens. The sequence goes on from NC_056741.1 coordinate 1,116,652,257, forward strand.
AGATTTGTATGTTTGTATGTTCAGATCCTAAAGATGCAATTTTTTTTAAAACATTTAAAAAAAAAACTGACACTGTATCTATAATATTCTACTGTTTAAGAACTACAAATATGACAGTATTTTGTAATTGATGGTGTGACAAATTATTATTACCTTAAGACCTGTGTAATTTACATACCATGATGGATTTGTGACAGTGCAGTGACAGGATATATGCTTGTTAGATTTGTGTGGATTAATAGAAGCATTTAAATTCCTGTATTTACTTTTTTCAGAGTTGCATCATTTGATGTCTAGAGATGTTTTCTCAACAAGTATTCAATTCAGCTAAACAAGCAATAGATTCATGAAACAAGTATTTAGATCCTTCATACATTAAGGTTGCTTTTAATTTAAAACAAAAAGATTTTAATCATTTAATAAGGTTTTTGAATTATAATGTGTGATTCAGACTTAAAAGCATATTCTGCATCTCTAGAAAGCAGAGTGTGACTTTCAGAAACTTCAAAGACTCCAAAGAAAAAACAATATTTATTAAAAAAACAAAATATTCAAAAAAAGAAATGAAAGTATTTAAATAAACAATGTTTAAAGTCATAGAAACATATTTTCTTTACAATATTTTATTTTTTTTTTTATCTTTTACAATTTTTAATGTTACAAATAATATTTGTTCATATCCTTTCATGAAAGTTCCTTGTTTCATCTTCTTTCTCTTCTCTCTTCTCTAGGATGTGATGTTTATGTTATGATTAGTAGTTTATGTTTAAGAAAGCCTTTACTTATTTGAAATTTAAGAACTCTTTAATATTCTTAATGAATATATTTAAGCCCTTTTATTAGCTTTAATTTACTGCTCTGTTTAGCTTGCTTGTTTCTTTTTTTTTTCATTTGATTTCTTACTTTTTTACTTTAATTTTTTTCATTGTGTTTTCATGTTTCATCTGTTGTTTCTTGTGCTGCTATGAGTATAATTATAACTATACCTCATAAGTATAATATTAAAATAGTAGTCAAAAAGAAATATTTAAAATATGATGTACATTCAGTCCATTATATCCAATATATATGATGCTGTTTTATACTATTTTATAATATATAACTATTTTTATTATTTAATTATAGTGTTTGTTAAACCTTTGTATATTATTAAATTTTGATTTTTTATAATACCATTTACTATTTAGTTAATAGATGCATCTCCTTGGTGACTGGAATTTGTTTTTCATTTGTTTTATTTTTTTTTGCAGTTGTTTTTTTTTTTATTTATTGAATAATAAACAAATAACTATATAGGTATTAGTTAGTGCTTTATCATACTAATGGTCATGTTGATTAATGAAATTATCACTAAAGTACTAAAGAAGGTTCAGTAGATAAAATCAAAAATGAAGCTAATCCTATTATTTCTAATAATTTAAATCCTTATAAAATAATATTATATCTATAAAAAAATATCTTAGAAAAATATAAACAAACCTCAAATAAACAAAAAATTTCAAAAGATAAACTATGTTCAAAACAATTTTCAAAGAAAAATAATATATTAAACAACAAATAAATTTTGATAACACAAAATTATAATTAATTAAAAATAAAGTAACTAAACATTTAAATAAGGATCTTTGCTTAAATCTGACTGCTTTTAAGTTATTGAAAGTCTGGTTTTACTCTCACCTGAACTACAATTCTAAGAGAATAATTTAAACAAATTTGTATTCTCTGTCCCCATAGACCACAAATGAAAAACTTTAATACTCATTTATCAAAATATTCTCAAATCAAAAATACTTTCATCATCTGATAAATATTCATTCTCATTATAAAATGTTACTACCACAAATACTTCTTTTATTTTTTGTTAATTTTGAATTAACCTTCTAATTGTCGAATCTCTGTGAAAGAATCATACTAGACAGACTAAGGAATTTATCCCTTCCTTTATAAGCATACACACATTTATTAATGATTATATTAATGATGAATCATATTAAAAATCAAATTTATTAAAATTTAACCCAAATAAACCCCTTTAATTGCTGTTCTCATCTTCAAGCAGACCCTCCTTCCATATTCTATATTGTCATTTTTCCTATTTATCACAGATTGTGGACATCTTTGAAAGTCAGACTGGTGGGGGAAAAAAAAATGTCAGATCATGAATCGGGAATCTACATAATCCATTGATTCATCTTTTCAATCAAAAATATTCATAAGAGTCATTATTTTTGTTATTCACTAAAACTTTTTTATATAATAAATTATTAAATTCAAAATCTAAATTAAAATGGTTTATTTTCCTTAAAAATGGCTTTTTAAATTGAAAATTGCTTTTAAGATTATTGGTGGGAAGTCCAAAAAAGGTGGAAGTCCAAAGAAAATTAGAAGGGAAAAAAAATTCTAAAAATATTAAATGTTAATGTTATATATATATTTTATTTTTTTTTTTTTTTCTCTTAACTTGTATAATATGTATTACATACACATGGTGTTTTTTTAAATAATAAATATTAAAAAATCATCTCATGAAGGTTGTTATCACTAGATGAATCATATATGTTCATTTATGCCTTCTTGTTATGTATAATCTTTTAATTGTCTTGCTATTCATATAATTAATAAAAAATTTTTTGAGAAAAAAAAAGATTCTGGTCTGCTACAAGCATAGTTACTTACAGGTAATAGATTAAATGGTAGAATGCCAATATACAATTATTTGCTGGATCCTAAAAATCAAAATCACTGTCAGGAGAGACTGAAACAGATTCAGTCAAGACAGAACTTCTGCTTTAATAACCATGCTAGGTTCCTTTCTGAAATGAAGGATAGGGGTTAGTGAGAATTCAGCAGTATTCCAGCGTGAAACAACCAGAAACAGTTGTTATATAAAGAAATGTAAACAGTCATGGTTGTTTTGTTGTTTGTACTACAAAGAGCAAAAAGTGCTGAAGGTAAACAGAAGACATCTGTTCAAGATGGATATGTCTCAGAATGTGTAAAACAATACACTTTGCCTGTGATACGTCATGAAATATATGATGACATGTCCAGTGAAATATCTAAGGCAGTGTCCTTAGGGAATCTTCTAAGACTAGATTTTCTGCATTGTGTTGAAAGAATCACTTGAAGATAACATCCTGGGTATGTCTTAAACTACTCAGACTATCACTTTCACCCTCAAAGTTTTCAGTATTTGGAAGATTACATGAAAAAAAACAATTAAAAATATACTGATAGTTCCTTAACTGAATTGTTAAAAATGAAATTCAAATAAATGAAATGCTAAACTGAAATGCAAATGATTGAAATAAGTAAAGCATGTTGCTAATAATGTAATAAAATGACAAAGATCACCAATGGCTCTGGTAAATCTGCTTCACATCCAGGACCCCTGTATACGACAAAAAGTGAAAAATGTAATAGAGACAATATATATATTAATATGCAGTGGTTGATACTAATGTTTGATGCAGTTCCTGCTTTAAGTAATGTGTAAAATTAGTGCTTTCATTTCTACCTCAAGAAAATATTTCTTCACAGTTTAAACCTATTGTAGAAATGAAAGCGCTAATTTTATGTGTTTTGATTAAATGAAGTGTGTTTTCCATGGATAAACGGATTCAGAACATTGCATTTTACAGTTTTTGTACACCACTGGAGTATTTACATTTCCTGCCTTTTGATCTGGTTTTCTTCAGTTTGTGGCTTTCTGGCCTACTGGTGGTTTGTAATGTGTATGATTGATAGTATTAGAATGCTTCTTAAATGCCATGCTCTCTGAATGAAATGCATATGTGTGTCCTTATATATATATGTGTATACATATATATATATATATATATATATATATATATATATATATATATATATATATATAGGGAACCAAGGCTTTTTGCAAAAGTGTATTTCATTAAAACATAACTTGAACATACCTCACTGAATTTGCATTTCATTTGCATTTCACTGACTCAGTAATTTTAAGCACATTATACCACTTTGCTAGTAATTCTACTGGAGGTATACTCCTTTGTACCTCACATGCTGAGGTTTGTGTTTGCCTGCATTTATATCTTAAACATTACAACTCCAAAGCTTCACATCCTTGGGAAAGAGGGATGTTGGCAGTATCATCTTATGGGTAAGAAAGGCAGGTTAGACATACATTACAGAGGAAAATAAGCACACGTGAAGGCATTCAGTCTAGTTAAAAACTGATGAGGGGAACAACCCTCACTTCCTCCTTTATTATAAAGCACATGTTCATGTGACCTTTCTTGACCTCTCCACACCAACGATGTCAGTGTAAGAGCACACATACGATCATTCACTCTTTTATTATTGTTAGCCAATACCCCCACTTGCTGTTACGCTGTATACAAATACATTTTAAGTACATATAGTTGGATAACTTTTCCTTCACATTCCAAATACGTAATACATGAACCTTTCAATCTTCGATTTCGTAGCAGGTTTAGTAAAAATATCTGCAACCATGTCCGTTGTTGGGCAATATTCAATGCTTATTTTGTCATCATTAAGTGCTGACCTGACAAAATGATACTTAATGTCAACATGTTTACATCTCTTTTGGCTTACTGGATTCTTCGACAAAGCGATTGCTCCTTGATTGTCCTCAAATATTGTTACTGGCACATACTTGCACTCTCCATCCATTCCACTTAACAGCTGCACAAGGTACAAACTCTCCTGTGTTGTTGCTGCTAGTGCCATGTACTCTGCCTCACATATAGATAACGCTACCGTTTCTTGCTTCTTTGATTTCCACAAAATAATAGGCCCATCTCTATTGAGGTTAAAGCAATAACCTGTTGTACTATGTCTACATTTTGATCTGTTGCCCAATCTGCATCACTGTATGCTATAAGCTGAAGTTTCCCTTCACTTTTTTTGTAAATCAGCTCTCTGTTCAATGCACCTTTTAAGTATCTTAACACGTTTGGCTAGTTTTAAATGAGATTCACTCGGTTGTGACAAATATTGTGAAAGTTTACTTACAATCCAACTAAGATCAGGTCATGTCATAACATATATCAAACTACCCACAAGCTCACAATATTTTCTTGGATCTGTAGATTCACTGTCACATTCAAAGTTTGTTTTTTGTTTGGAAGGGGTACTTCTTACTTTACAATTAAACATACCAAATTTCTCAAGAATTTTCGTGATGTACCTCTTTTGGTTCATCTTTACTTCACCACTATTATGGGTAAAGTCAATGCCCAGAAAGTGTCTTAACTTTCCCAGATCTTTCATTTTAAATTTAGCTTTGAGCATTTCCTTTACATCGTTTAGTGATTCATTGTCACTAGCTGCTATAATGAGGTCATCAACCCATATAATTAAGACTGTTTTCTCATTTTTAGCTTGTATATTGTATACACAGTGGTCTGCGGAGTTTTGGATAAAACTATTTTCACAAAGATAATCGTGCAACATTTTGTTCCAGTTACAGCCTGATTGTTTCAATCTGTACAATGACTTATTCATTTTACAAACCAATTTTTCATCATTTGATTTCTTTTCAAAACCTTCAGGTTGCTCCCTATACACCTCACAGTCAATAGGAGCATGTAAATAGGCCGTTTGTACATCCATCTTGTGCAATTCTAAATCATACTGAGCTGCCATCTGCATTAGGCTTCGTACAGATGTCATGCTCACAGTTGGTGCAAATGTTTCATTGTAATCTATATCAGCAACTTGACTGTAGCCTTTAGCTACATATCTAGCTTTGTAAGTCTCAGCATTATCTGCATTGTCTTTTACAGTGAAAACCCATCTACCCCTCCCACTGCATGTTTATCTTCCGGTAGTGTGGAGTGTGTAAATGTGTTGTTTTCCTTTAAAGACAAGTTCCTCCTTCATGGCTTTGACCCACTTTTCAGAGTTAGATGAAGTTGTGGCTAGTTTAAAGCTCTGCGGTGTGTTGCATATTAAGCGGTAACAATAGTCATCATTAACTGTCACATAATCGTCATTTTTAACTTTACACTCATAGTCCTTCAAGTATGCAGGTAGTTTTCTCTCTCTTTTAAAGTAATGTGTATCCTGCCTTTCCTCTTCTTGCCTTATTTTTATGTCTCCTTCATTCATTATAGATTCAGTGTGATTCACTTGTATTTTTTTTTGTGATTTGACTAACAGCTTTTGATTCTGACTTAACATTCACACTTCATTTGGTACTAAAATCTTAATCCATCACTTCTGGGTCTGTCTGAATCTGGCATTCAGCTACATTCTTAGTAAAGAACTTGACTAACCTGTGTCTAAAAACCCTTCCTGTGTCAGGATAATAGACCAGATATGATGGGCTGTTTTTATCATATCCGACAAAAATCCCCTTATCGCATCTTGGGTCTAACTTCTTTTTATCTTGTCTGTATGCATAACACACTGATCCAAATTCTCTCATCCTTGAAAGATCAGGTTTCTTCCCTGTTAGCATGAAGAATGGGGTCTGCCCCACATGCCTGTTATAACATCTGTTGTGAATAAAAGCAGCAGTCATTACTGCATATGTCCACACCTCTTTAGGTAAGTCACTCTCTATCAACATACACCTTGCCATTTTGAACAGTTTTCTCCAGTTTCTCTCTGCTGTCCCATTCTGATGGGGTGAGTAAGGTGCGGAGGTTTCGTGCCTTATAACATTTTTACTCAGTAGTGACTGAAAATCTTTCAACATGAACTCAGTGCCATTATCTGATCTGATACACTTTACTTCCCATAAGGGGCTGAATCTGCAATAAACTTTTCAGTCGCCTTGACTGTATCACTCTTGGCTTTCAGAAAGTAGACAAATATTACACCCGAGTAGTCTTCAGTAAATGCTAAAGTGTACTTAAAGCCATCTTTTGCTACTGGCTCAACTGGGTCTGCCAAATTAGTATGGACTAGTTCAAACACAACTTTTGCTCTTGCATCTGGTTCTCTGGTTCTGCTCTGTACAAATTTCCCTTGCATACAGGTTTCACAATCTAGGTTAGGTCTCTCAACTTTACCTTTAATTTTCATTCCTTTTACCACTTTTTCTAATTTTGACACATATTTTATGCCATGCTTGAATGTTATAACAGCTCTGAGATGCATCATAATGTATCTCACTATCGTTTTCTTCATCATATGTGTCTAAATAATAGAGTCTATTACACTCAATTATGTCAAACCTGGTGCCATTTTTATAGATGAGCTGGTCTCAGCCTTGTCGTTTTTCCTTAACAGAAAAAATGCTTTGTGGATACGTCAGGATATACAGTGACCGAGTCATCATCACCTTTACTTTGCCCCCCTCTGTGTTTAGCAGCCATACCTCTGCATTACCTCTCTTCTGTGTGGCCCCACAGGTTCTCGTCCCATCAGCTAATTCCACAATGTGTTCCTCCGGTTGGAAAGTTGCATTAAAGTATTTAAACTTTTTCAGGTCGTTAATTATGTGTGACATGGCGCTGGTGTCCACCATTAACCCTTTCTGTTTTAATTCACAAATTTGATGCTCATTTATTCTGAAGACAAATGTGTTAATATCCATGTCAGTTGCTTGTTTCACATTGTGTTTCTTCTTTCATCTACAGTTACTGTCCCTGTGGCTAGAGTTTTTACACAAACTACACCACTGTCTCTGGCCTTTATATTCTCTCCGGCATTCTTGTGCCTTGTGTCCCTTTTGGCCACAGCTATAGCATGTAATCTCTGCTTTTACTCTTTCCCCAAGGCCACTTGCTTTCATTACATTATCATTACTTACGTTGGCATTAAATTTATCGGTATGTTCATAGCTTCTCAACCTTGTTTTGAACTCACCAAAGCTCAACTTATCATCATCTTGCGTGATGTGGACAGCAAATGGTTTAAAAGTTTCAGGCAACCCATTCAGAATCTTTGCAATTAGTAATCCATCACTGAGCTTCTTCCCAGCATTTCTAAGTGCCATAATGGCTGGCCGTGTCAGCCCTAATAATATAGTCTGCGACACTTTCACTGGTGGCCTTCTGGAGGCTTGTTAATTCGTAGTATAGGCTAATTACCCGTGGCTTCCCTTTCCCGGCATAATGGTCTCTCAGGATCTGAAGTGCTTCTCTGCCGTCTTCTGCGGCTTCTCTCATGACAAGGGACAAACTTTTGTCGTCAAAGAACTGTATTAGTTCTGCATATGCCTCCTCATTTTTCTCAGCATCATTGTCGCCTTCCTCCTCATTCTCGTCGTCCTCTGCATCCTGCTGCACATTTCGCAAAATAGTGTCTTTCAGCCCTAGCAAGAGCAGGTTTCCCAGAAACTTTGTCTCCCACAACTCGTAATTCTTTTCATCTCTGTCGAAACATAGTCTATGCCATCGGTTTCCTACTTCCCTCCTGGGCCCATAACCTGTTGGCAGTATCATCTTAAGGGTAAGAAAGTCGGGTTAGGCATACATTACAGAGGAAAATAAACACATATGAAGGCAATCAATCTGGTTACAAACGGAAGAGGGGAACAACCCTCACTTCCTCCTTTATTATAAAGCACATGGTCATGTGACCTCTCTTGACCTCCCCACACCAACGACGTCAGTGTAAGAGCACACATACGATCATTCACTCTCTTTTATTATTGTCAGCCAACAAGGGACAACTATTGGGAAGACATTTTTCTTATTTCCACAAACTACCTTGCGGTTAGAGTATTTTAATTTACAGTGGTGTGTGGTGAGATTCCTCACAAGAATATGCCTCCCTGCAAAACTAATGACTGGAATTAGTCTTTAATTGTGTTTAATGGTTAATTGAAATGCATATTCACTGAGCTATGTTCAATAAGGTAAGCTTTGATAACACCTCCATCTGTGAAATGTCATTAATTCCTACCATCTACTTCAAACTTAGGGTGCATTTTTCTGCTGATGAGAATGTGGAATGTTGCATATGTATATGTGTCTGTAAATATTTGGTGCCTTCAGCCTTATTCAGAATGCTATATACATATAATGTGGTCTTATTTCCTGTACATCATTGCTTAGTCTGAAATTAAAGCATATGGAGCTTGCATCACTACATTTTGTGGCTCGTCTCTTTATTTCATGTTTGCAAATAGTAAATGTTGCACACTTGACTTTATCAAGGCCTTTTCTTTGACACACTTATATGATTCCAAGGAAAACTGCGAGGAATATGGTAGGAGTTAGAATGAGGAAATGGACAGCAGCAAGACTGAAGGGTAGGCAGAATGACCTGTGGTCAGAGGGATAATGCCAGGAAAAAGAGAAGTAGTGGACTACTGTAGTGGTCTATCCTAGGTCCTGTAGACTTCAGTTTGTTTGTGGATAAAAGATTCAGTGTCTTTGTTGATGGCATAAAGATAGATGCAACAGTGGAAGAAGGGTAAGAGTCTGAGGAAGCACTTAGAAAGGTTAATCAAGCAGTTTGAAACATGGCAGCTGAGACTAATTTCAAACAAATATAAATTATTGCAGTTGGGCCCATAACAAGTTTAATGTGAAATATCAGCTGGGAGATTGGAAGTGATGCTTTCAGAGCAAGAAAAGAATATGAAGGTGTTTATTACACCTGGACTGGGCTGTCATGAACAGAGAGAGGGAACAAGCTGTTGCACTGGCAAACAAAATACTTTCACTAATCCTATGGTGGACACAGACTCCAGAAGCAAAAACAGTAATGTTTGCGCTCTACTAACCTCAGGCCATACCTTAAGTAATCTGTGCTTTTCCTGGAGACCATCAAAGGAGAGAGGGATATCAGGCTGCTGAAGAGAACTAGAAGAAAGCCACGAAAATGACGCGTAGGATGGAGTCACAAAATATAGACTACAGAGGCTGGAGGTGATGAAGAGGGCATGATATGGATGTTCAAGGTCACATCAGGGGACATACAGGGATCATCATGATTAGGAAATAAAATAGAAGAAGCACAGGTTGTTGATTGTGGAGACCAACTGCTCTGTAAATCTGCAAAACTATTTTTTTCACATTGAGGGTGCTGCATCCACTGAATGCTCTACTTGAATGGGTATTGGAGGGGGACTCAACTGAGGCATTCTAAAGTATGCAGGATTGTTGGAGAAAGGCTGAGACAGAAAGAATGAAGAAATAAAGGGGAGGTACAGTGTTAAATATACTTAAAGTGCAGACTGTAGAGGATTGTTGTCTTTTTATATCATGACATAAAATTAATCTATTGAAAAGCAGTATAAAGGCTGGACCTATTAACACTGATTTCCCAGGGAAAAAAAATCGCTGGGCCATTGTTGGGACATTGCAGTTTCCTCCACTGTGGTGCGATCTCGGAGTTTGTATATTTAAGTGGGGGGGGGGTGTTGAGTGAAGCTCCCCAGTTTATGTTATGTTTGGATTTGGGGTTTTTTTTGTTTTTTTTGGAGCAGCGATTTCTTTGCCCTGGGAAAAAAAATCGTTGTTCCGTACATTCAACTTTCTGTGCTTTCAGGTATTTTGTGTCAATTTAAGAGCGTTTGCTCTTTTCAAACTTCGACTTTGTGATATAGACCTGATTTAGTATGCTGTAAGTCACAGATCCTCTGTGTAAGATATACTTTATTATATAAGATTGCACTTTGATTGGTACTATGCAGGAACAGAAGACGATGTCCAGATTTGGTAGGTATACAGTGTGTGTGTGTGTGTGTGTGTGTGTGTGTGTGTGTGTGTGTGTGTGTGTGTGTGTGTGTGTGTGTGTGTGTCTGTGTATGTATATAGATAGAGATATATATGTATATATATATATATATATATATATATATATATATATGTATATATATATATATATATATATATATATATAGAGAGTTATCTCAGTTCATTTGTTGTTTGTTATACATTTTATCCATAACTGACTGACTGTACATGATGACTGCTGTGAAAGAAGCAAAGTATCATCAGATAGCTTTTGTTTTCCTTAAAGTTCTTTGTTCAGAGTTCAGGAGCTCAGCTGAAGACATCCTATGGTGAAAAGGGGAATTACCTGAGCCAGACTATTGGAGCAGCACTTGGAATTACATTTTCTGTTTACATTGCTCATGGGATCTCAGGTAAAGAATTAAAAAGTCTTTCTTTTGCATGCCAAAAAAAAAAAAAAAACATTTATTATCTGGAAAAGTTTTTATGTCATTACAGACACTAGAAGTAAATAGCATGAATGAAAATGTTTTATAGTTTCTGAGAAATGTGTTTCAAATTTCATGCCATATACCTTTTCATTTGTTTGTATTTTAAAATAAAAGGCATTAAGGAAGAGCTAGTCTATTTTCAATCTATTGAAATATGCCATTTTCTTGTAAGGCTCACCCATTGTATTAGTGGATAACCCTCACACCAAAGGAGCTCTTCAGATGTTCAACATATAGATCACTGTTGCAGTAGTCAAAGCTATTTGGGTCCTGACCCTTATCCCTGACCAGCTTTCAAAGTTTAAGGGTACCTTCCACGCACTCTAATTGTCAGGAGCTCCATATAAAGACAGAGTGTGAATATCCTTAGACCTTTTTTGCCATAGAAGAGCCCTACATTGGTAAACTCTGTGGAATTGTTGGTCCACTACCGATCTTTCAAGGCAAGGCAGATAAGTCCCCTTTTGGGAAAAGCTAAATCTGTTCTTCTGAGGAAAATATATGTTTTCCTGACTGAAAATTTATGTTTTGCCAGGTCATTAATTGTTTTTAAGACTGTTAATGCATTTCTAAAGGAATTTATGTGTAAATGCTTATATGTACTTTTTGTGTAAAAACATATATTTTTGACAGAATCTTTCTTTGGATGTTATGTATTTGGGACAGGATACTGTGCTTGTGGGGGGCTGTCACTGGTTTTCATACCTCAGTACTACTTGCTCTCTACCTTACCTTTTATTATTTCATTCAGACTTCTCTGTGGGATTTTAAGTTCTCATTCTCAGCTTACCCATGGAGCAATCACTACTCACTCTGGATTTACTTTCCTCTGTCCTCGTGAAGAAGAAGAAAGTTGTTAAGGAATCTCTGGGTATCACCAGCTCCTATTTTATTTCAGCTACTTGTGGGTGACTCTGCTGTGGTTGCTTGTTGTTCCCCAGACCTCTCATCTCTTTCTCACAGCCCTTTTTCTGTTGCACCTACAGCCACCAATGACCTGGGGATAGCTATGTCCTCTATAGCTGAAGGAATGCCCTTGAGGAGCAAAGAAGAACCACTCTTGTCTATTTCAGGAAAGGGGAAAGTGAAGGTTCTTTGCTCAGCCAGAATGGGATACCCAAATCTGGGACTATCATGCCCATTGAGGGTTGGTCATTTGTCAGAGTTTCACAGGAAAAGCAAACATAATGAGACAACCTTCCAGTCTCCTGTGTCCATCTCTATGGACAGGGAAGATTAACTGATATTTGCTAAGGAGCTCATTAGTGCTTTTCCTAGACCTTTACTACTTCGGGCAAGAAAAGGAAAATACTTTACTCTCTGACTCTGATATTGAGTCAGAATAGCAGGATTTGCAGGGGGGGGGTGGTTATACCTCTGGAATTTCTTTTCAATCTGAACTTTGTGATTATGAGAAACGTATGGTTTCAAATTTCCCTTATGAAAATTTATGTATTTTTTTCTGTGACTTTATCTAAAACGAAAGTTTTTTTTTTACTGAGAGTAGAATGAAATTTCTTTGGCACAGAAAATATATCATGATTTGTTACAATTTGGATATGCCTGAATCTGCAGCTATTCCCCCTAGTTTGCCTGCTTTAGAAAACATTTTTTCACAGCTTCTAGTTTTCCAAAAAGTCAACATCCTGCCCATGGAAAGTGTGCTAGGTTATACAGGGTACCTCAGACTCATTAAGTATTTGTTTTCTAACTCCATAACAGATCCAGCAGTAATTTCCCTGTCTAAAATTGCTTCTGATAAACACTTTTGCTAACCCTATTCCCTCTGACAGGGATTGGGAAAGCTTTTGACAAGTTAGGGAAGAAAATGTATCCTTCTGCTACTTTAAATTTCAGGATTTTAAACTGTCAAGCTCATATGTTAAAGTATTTACCTTCATATTTTGAGAATTTAATGGATAGCCTTCTTTCTTCTGAGGTAAAAAATCATTGAATGCCTCTTTAACATCTGCATCTCATGTTACTAACCATGTTTTAAAGTTTAGCTATGATGTTGCTGATTCTGCCTCCAGAGTTGCTGCTACTGAATCTGTAATGAGAAGATTGGCTTGGTTTCATACTCAAAACCTTCCTGAAGGTATTAAAACTGAATTTTAAACTCTCCATTTGACGTAGTAGCTCATTTTGTCCTTTCTACATTTGACACGGTTAAGAAGTGTGTTGAAAGGGGAAAGCTGATTCAGGGGATTGCTCAGATATTTAAACATTCCAGTTTTAAAGTAAATAAAAAAATTCTCTTCTGCCTCAGGTTCATAGGTGTACACTAGGCCAATGACCACTGGGGCCTTTATAAGCCTAGCCATGCATCTCAAATGTATCTCATGCATTATTGTGCCTTATAGGGTATTTAAGGGGTGTATGCTAGTTAGGGCATGAATTAATGGCTGCCTCTGTCCATCAGATACATAGGTGTCACACCAGAGGGGATTTTCCGATTTCCAATATACTGGTTCAGGTTGCACCTGAATAGGGTTGGGGAATGACTCTGCATTTCATGGATGGGAAGTTTATTCCAGAGAATGGGGATTCTCTGAGATACAGTAAGTACCTGCTGTCCAACATGTCCTATTTAAGCTGCAGGCAAAGTTTAAATCCTTAGATCTAGTAATTCTAGTGCTGCTTGTTTTGCAGATATACAAAAACTCCATCAGGGTGGGATTCAAGGAAATGCTGTATGCCAGACATAAATTGCCTCTCAGCAGTTTGTAGGAAACAAAGTATAGAGAGCGGGCTTTGAGACTCAGGGCATTGTGTTTACGCCTTTGTATTCATTTTGTGAGGAACCTCTGTGAATGTTCCAACTGTTGCAAGTGCCTGGTCAGGTTCTTACAGAAAAGAGTATTATACTCAATGATGGGTCTGATGATAGCTGAGTACAGTGGCTTGATAACTTCTCTGAACCTAGATGCCATGGCCTTGCTTATAAATTGAGCAACAGATATGATTTTTTTACAAATTTAGACACACGCTGGTTGAAAGCCAGGTTACTATTTAGATGAGTCCCCAAATCCTTGACTTCTGTGTCTACTTTTAGGAGTGTTTTATCAATGAGGTAGTTTCCCAGGGTGGCTGACTTCCCAGAAGGTTCTGTTATGCATTTCTTGGCACTGAGTTTTAAGCTGTAGCTTTGGCACCAGTCATTTGTCTGTGTTAGATCTTCCTGTAAGATGTTAGTATCTTGAGCAATTTCTATGATTGTTTGTAGCTTGCAGTCATCTGCAAACTTGGTAAGCCAACAGCCCTTGATATTGGCCTTAACTTTTGAAAAATAGATGGCAAAAGAAGCATGAACCAAGCATAGAGCAATGGTGATTTCACTGGTGACTGGCCTCTTTGTGGAGGTGGTCTCTCCTGTCCTAACTTCCTGGGATGGTATTTCCTTGAGGGGCAGCTGGAGGTGAGGGGGGGTGTGGTAAAGTTGGAGACGAAGCTGTCAGCAAGAAGATCTGCTATATCTCACAGTTCCATGAACATTCCTCCATTTACCATCAGGTCAGCAGACTGTTGTGTGCTGCCTTTGAGGTTTCAACATAGCTATAGAAGGCCTTATGGTTGTCCTTGGCCTGGGACTCTGTCTTTACCTCAAAATTTGCTTTATTGGACTTAATTAATCCTCTTAACTGTTTATTTAGTTTGATAGGGACTTTTTATATTTTTTGGTGATACACTTTCTTAGTTTTAGCTATGACATTTTCTTTGGTTGTACAACCTGTTTAATTCTGGATTCCACCCAGGTGGTTTGTTTTTTAGTTAGTTTTAGGCTTACTTTTGGTAGGAACAGCAGCCTCTATGCAGTCATTGACAGAGTTGTGCAAAGCGTCTGTGAATAATTCTGCATAAGTTGCTGTGTTATCTGGGTTTGGAGGAGCTTGAAATGTTGACAGATTTTAACTTTAAAAATGTAGTTTTCCTTGGAATAGTTTCTAACTGTTATAGGCTTTGTTGGGGTTGCAGAATTGATTTTTATTTTAAAGGAGACTGCTTTGTGTTCTGACCTTACCAGAGAGGACATGACACTGGCGGCAGTGCAGCATTCTTCCTTATTTGTGTATCCTCTAAGTGGTTCAGGGTGTTTGTGTTTACAAAGTCTAGGAATCTCTGCACCTGCAAATTTGGGGTCATATTGGATTCCCAATTTATAGGGGTAGTTAAAGTCCCCCATGAGCATGGTATTTGGTTTAATGGTGATTGTCTCCAGTAGGTCTAAGCATGATTTATTTGTTTCACGGGACATAGAGATGACATATACCTTGCTAGGATATGGTATGGGACTTTGTCTATGGTAATTTGGATGTGGAGGAACTCTAGTCCCTCATTCTGTTTAACCAACCTAGAGGTATGGTTGTTACTGATGTAGTTTGAGACACCACCTTTAGTCCCTGTCTGTGCATTTGCTGGTCTTAAAGTCTGGAAGGCACTGAAGCTTTGTACTGCCGGGTTACTCTGCAGTTTTAAACCTTGTCTCAACTGGTCAGAAATTCACTTTCTCCAAGGTGAGGAGAGCTTGCTAGGAGTGGAGTTTCTTGTTTAGACTCCTGGCATTGAGCAGTAACACATTTAGATTTCCTTGGGTAGATTTTGCTATATTGGAAGGTTTGCCAATCTGGCATTGCCTAAAAAAAAGGCTGTACAGGGAGGACAATATTTTACCATTATTTGAAAGCCTAGAGGGGGCTAGTGCAGACCATCTTTGGCAAAGCAATGTGCTTTCTTAACCACATCCTGCCATGCTTACAAATATTTTATCCACCCAGAGTGGTACCAATATCTAAGCCAATTATTAAAATCAATCATTTATAATGTGGTATCATCCTTGGTGAATTTAGAATGCTGCTCAGTGCTAGGCATGTACCAGCCTGGAACATGTAGACTGAAAGCTCCAGAATGTCTCTTCATATCTTGTAGGGAGGTATATCTCAGGTCATTTACACCTACATGGACTATGACTGAATTGTACTGGTACCTGTGGTGCAATGACTTGAGTGCATGTGTAACTTGGAGGATCCTGGCCCCCTAATAGGCAACTCACCATCATTCCCTCCTTGTTCAGCTTGGTGAGTGGGGCATCAGTATGTTATACAATGGAGCCCCCTATAGATAGAGTCCTGGGTAG
This sequence comes from Protopterus annectens, assembly GCF_019279795.1. Taxonomy (NCBI): domain Eukaryota; kingdom Metazoa; phylum Chordata; order Ceratodontiformes; family Protopteridae; genus Protopterus; species Protopterus annectens. The sequence goes on from NC_056741.1 coordinate 1,116,668,525, forward strand.
TGTATTTGCTTGCCTTATTGGCTTGGTCATTGAGGCTCCACTGGGTGTGGCTGTAGGTGCAGAGTTAGGTGTTGTTTCTGTCGAGTGCTTTTGGGTTTACTGAGCATAATTTTTGCAGGTGGAATGTCTAGGAGGTCTTTGGGGTATGGGAAGATTGTATTTAAGTACTTCAGCATATGGACATCAGTGTGTGGCATGTGTACTATGTGTGGTGGGTGTTGCATGTGGTGTGTGTGTTTCTGACAACCAGATTGTTATTATGAGTGTTTATATGTAAGAGATTTGCCCCAGAGACCTTGTGCATTTACATCTCTTGCATGTGCTTGTTTCTGGCTGAGCAGAAATTGGGAAAGTGCCTACCCATTATGTTAGGTCCTTTATTGGGTAAGCTACAAAGGTGTGGTGCTATAAGGGGTGAATAGCAGGTTTTCTAAGGGTGTTTTGGAAGTTAAAGACTAGACTTGGCTATATAATACTAAATTGAAGGGGCAGTGCTCCTCAACACACAAACCAGCTGCTGTAGTTGCTCTACACTCACTGAGTTACTGCTACAGTTTCAGAGGTAGTTTTATAGGGGAAAATGTGGTTTCCAGATACCTGTGTCTATATAGGGCTCTACTAACCACCGCTGCATTATGGACAGTGAAGTCAAATGCTTCAAATTTATACAGGTACTTAAAACATTGAAAACATAGAATACTGGCTTCTAACTCCTCTGGCCAATAAAACAACTATACTTATAGTTTACTTATGTGATTCCCAACTCAGCTAGACTAGGCTACCACCTACTGCCATTAAATGGACTATCTCAGTCCTCTTAAAGGAAAAACACAAAAACGATTGCTTTTCCTAAGAGTGTAATGATATTACAATTAACCCAAATAAATTACCTGGACATGGCAATTTCAAGTTTTAGGGACCGTTAAAATAATTTAAAGTTTAAAATCAACCAGTAAAGTAAAAATTAAGCAGTAGTACTCAAAAAACATCAACTAAAATGCAAAATAATTAAAATACATTTTCTTATCTAAGAAGGATGGAGCAGGCTTAAGCTTCTGTTTTCAGTAAGCAATCTTAGCAGCAAGGAGATGTTAAACAGTTTAGCAGTGTTAAGAAGGCACCAAAAAGAAAGGAAAAGCCTCTAAAATCAAGGACAGTCCTCCCTGTTAGCATAACTATTTACCTGTTCAGGCTTCCCCCTTCCCACCCTAGCAATCTCCCCATATCTCTGAGGCTTCATCTTCCCTTGTGGTACCAGATACTATTTTGCATCAGATGTTTGCTCAGGGAGTAATAGAATCAGGATCACTTGACAGATGGGCAAAGGATTTTATTCAAGGATTTATCTGGTGCCAAAGCAGGAAGGATAATGAAGGAGGCTTGTGCTGGACTCTATCTTTTTATCAAGATTCCAAAGTTCAAAATGTTATCCTGTCAGTCTCTTTTTATCTTTGGCCCCTCCTTTGCTTTCACGGTAAAACTTGATTTAAAGGATGCCTATTATCACACTGCCCTTGTTGAACAATTCAGGCTTTTTTTAAGATTTGCTGTGTCTGGTTTACATTATCCATTTTCTGTCTTACCCTTTAGACTCTCCACTGCACCAAGGGTGTTCAGAAAGTGTCTGGCTCTAGGTATTGCTTATTACATTCTTCAGGGCATTCATCTTTCCATATTTGGATGATTGTCTTATTTTTGCAGACTTTGTTTGAGCTGTCAAAGCATCTTTAGCAACTGTTCATAATCTTCTACTCAACCTGGATTTTCAAATCACTTTCAGAAATCTTCTGTCATCCCTTCTTTCAGGATTGTATTACTGGGATGTCTGTTAGATTCAGTTCTCAGAAGAGCCTTTCTTCCTCCAGACAAAGTAAAAATTTTTCAATAGTTCTTTCTGAGCATCTCCAATCAGAGCCTGCTATCTCCAAGGAAGTTTCTCAGCATTTTGGAGTGTATGGCATTTTTTTTTCCATGCACCTTTATTGACTTATCACATGTGACATAGGCAAATTTACGTTCATATAAAAGTAATCCAACTATATTAACATAACAAACATTATACTTCACATATATTATATGACATAAGCAACATTACATAAATTATTCGGTTCCTGCCTTATTTTTTTTAAACAAGAAATGTCTTTAGTAAACTATCACTTATTACATAGGCAAGCATACATTTACATAAATGAAAACAAACCACACCAACACAGTCCTATTGCAATCATTTTATATCACAAACCATACTGACACACTCCCAGTTGCAAACATTATTCAGCACTTATAATCTACCCAATCTTTCTCACTCGAACGTCACAGAGGTCATTTAAGTCCTGCTACATTTTAAAATTTTAAACCACATTCCTCCCTTGTATGTATTGTTCCCACAGTTCCCATGTTTTCCGATGTAGTTTGCTCCTACCCTTTTCTAAAGATCTCCGTTCCAGTTCCAATTACTTTACTGAAGTAATCAAACTGTATTAACAAATTAACATTAACAAACATTATACTTCACATATATTGCTATATATCATATAACCTAAGCAGCATTACATAAATTATTCAATTCTTGCCCCTTTTTTTAAACACAAAACATCTTTATTAAACCATCACTTACAATATAAGCAATCATACATTTATATAAATGAAAATGAACCACAGCGTCACAATCCTAGTTGCAAACATTTTACATCACAAGCCATACTCACACACTCCTAGTTGCAAACATTATGCATCACTTATAATCTACCCAATCATTTTCAGTCAAACATTACAATGCTCGTTTAAGTCCTGCCTTCTTTTAAACCTCATTCCTCCCCTGTGTGTATTGCTCCCGCAGTTCTCATTTTTCCTATGTAGTTTGCTCTTGTTGTTTTCTAAAGATCTCACTTCCACTCATTTTATCTCTGTTACTATTTTCACTACTTCTAATATAGTTGGTTTAGATTTTAGCTGCCTCTGGTTCTTGATCATTTGTGTGAGTTACTATAGTCTGGCCTAGCGTACGTTTCCATCAAGGTGCATTTGTCAGCCAGTTCTGCTTGTCTGCCCTTTGATCCCCCTTCTAACCATATTCAGGTTAAACAGTTTTTGAAAGGGATGTTCCATATCTGTCCGCCTAGGAAACAGGTATCTTCTCCTTGGGATCTAAACCTTGTTATTGAAAAGCTTACTGTTTTTTTCCATTTGAATGAATTGTTGTTCTTAACAGAGAAGACTGTTACTCATTGCATAGACTTCTGCAAGGAGTGTATCTGAGTTACTGTCACGGTGAGTCAACTCTACCTTATTTTTCACAAGGATAGGATTTCTTTGAGAACTAATCTTTCTTTTTTTAAACATATATATTTAAGATATATGCAAACATACATAAACACAAAAGAAAAGAAACCACATTTACATTTTTTCTATTTACATACAACACATACCTTTTCTTTCCTTGCAACTATCTTTAGTCCAACATTACATAAATTGCTGAATTCCTGACTCCCATTTACGTCCATATAATGTGCTCCTTCCCTTTTCTAAAAATTCCTCTTCCAGTTGTTTTATAATATTCAATACTTTAAATACAGTTAGTTTAGACTTTTATTTCCATTTTCTAGTAATTGCTTTTTTGGCATTCAACATAACTAAACTTAATACGGCCTTATTATGGTTTAGGCAATTCAGATCCTGTGTCCTAGTTCAAAAGAATAATTTCCTTTGTTACAGCCATTTGCTCACCCAATATTTCTGATGTAGGAAAAACATGTTTCCAGTTACCTCTTTCTTCTCTATCACATCTCCAGCATTTGACAACTACCTGAGGAAAAGTTCTTTGAAGTCTGCTTGGGGTATAAAAATACTTATGCAAACATGTCCTGGCAATATCCTAAACCTCCTGGACTTTGTTGCATACTTGGGAGCCATAGATCTGTCCTCACATGGTTCTTATGTAAATTGCATTTCCAGACTCTCTTCTCAGTTTTTTCTAACCTCCTCTGATTAATTCTTATAGTTTTCATGCAATATTTTAGATGCACTACTAATTATCCATTTTTAACAACAGTTTCTGTTGTACATTCAGCTAAAACCTCTACAAGAGCAGATCTTCGACTTAAGATTCCCCTATCCCTTTCTGTTTGCCTATACTCTGATACCAGTCCCTTGTAGGGAAGGCTGTCTCTACCCTACAGTCCAAATTTATTTTTGGCCTCTGTTACCATTCCCTCTCTAGTTATTTGCTCCCAATATCTTGGTTCCTTTGTCAGTCTTCTGCAGTAAATTCCAGTCCCCTCTTGCTTATTTTCTGTATCCCTACTTGCAGTCATCCCTATTGGCAAAATCTTCTTTCTCCATTCTCATGTTAGCTTAGTTCGTAGTATACATTCTGCTTCTTTATGAATATAACATTTGTGTGGTTGTTATTATTATCCTGAAGAATCATCCACAATCCAACTTTCTATTTCAACTCCCTACCCCCTGCTTCATCATCATCCCTTTCCATTTTGAATTATAACCTTATGCTTGTGTTATGTATATGAACATTAACTATGTAGCTATAAAATGTCCTTTCAAATCAGGTAAGAGAACTAATCTTTCATTTATGCCTAAAGTGGTCTCTGAGTTTACTTAAAAGATAGACTAATGTTCCTGTTTTCTTCCCTCCCCTGAACCGAAGAACAAGGGAGAAAAGATTGTTTACACTCTGAATGTCCACAGACACATCAGATGCTACCTAGGCAAAACTCAGGCCTTCAGGAAAGCTGATCAGCTGTTTGTCTGCTATGAAGGCAAGAGAAAAGAACGCCCAGTGTCTGAGTAGACTATTTCCACATGGTTATCTCATTCTCTTGCCTTTTGTTATACCATAGAAAATCACTTCCAGGCAGGCTTAGCGCCTATTCCACAAGAGCACTGGCTTCTTTGATGGCTTTCTGGAAAGTGATGGACTCTAGATGTATTTAACAGGCAGAAACGTGGTCCTCTGTACATATTTTTAAAAAATGCTACTAATTGGATTCCTTTTCCAGGTCCAGACAAGGCTTTGCTAGACCATTCACCAGTGGCTCCCAGAGTCTTAATTTCAGTCAGAAGAGCATCCAATATTTGTAGATCTGACCACATTCCAACAGGACTTTAAGAAGCACCACCTTTTAAAGCTTCCCAAAACATTTCCCAACTTGAGAAATTTTGAATTTGCTGAAAATCTAAAGGCTGGACATTAAGTATAGAGTTTTACTCAAAGTCAACATTTCACAAGTTACTGACTTTGTAGTTAAATTATTCTCCCTGCGGTCCTTTTAGTCCAGTCATTAGTGTTGCTAATTCACAGTGATTGGTTGTCTGTTTTACTTTCCAGTGGGAGTTCCTTCTGTGTGCAACCTGCAGTGTCTGCATAGGTTTTCATTTCCACATTGCAAATGATGCACAGCAGGTGACCTGCTGAAATTCCGCAGTACGCGCATATATGTCTGCAGTGTGTATTATGTTGTATGTGTTTCCCATGATGGATTCCTGACCAGTTCTGACTTCTTTCCTTGTGTCATCACTGCATGCCAAGATGGACTTTAGCTTTCCTTAGCTCTGAACTGGATAAACAGGCAATAAAAATAAATGTTGGAATTTGTACTTTATCACTTCTACTGAGCTGAATAGTTGTGACTTCATCTACCTTTAATTCTACATGTATTAAACACTTCCATGCTGGAAGCAGTAATGTCAGGTGAGGGGCCTTCAGCATGGCTCTTTTGACTATATTGGAGTTTCTCATATTTCATTGTGTTAATCTTTTAACTTACTGCCGTAGCACATCTGTATAATGTAGCAGGCTGATGTTTTTAAGGAAGAAAGTTAATGTTAAGAGTTGCAAACAAAAATGCTATGCCCATGAACAAGCATACAATACTGCTTAAAATAAAAAAGACCCTCACCATGGTGTGGTACTGTAGTCTCCAGATGGGATTTGTTTATAAAGGACTTGTACACAGAACTAAAACTGTGCATTGCTGAGGCTAGGATATTCAATGGGTATTTGCATATCTGAGGAACAGGGAAGATTTCACCTAGATCAGAAGGTTAGGAAGGTTGTGATCAGCAAAGATAGGAAATGAAGAATAATGAATAGAAAACTGGGATATGCTAGGAGAACTTTGACCCCTCCCCACTTACTCAAATGTCTTTAACTGTAAGGTTAAAGGCCATCTCCAATGAGAAGAGAAGACAGGCATTCTCACTCAAATATGTCACACTCCATAGGAAGTCTTGCAAGTGTTCAGTGATTACTGTGAGGATCTGTACTTTCAGAAAGCTCTTGAGATGGACCAGGAGGGTCAGATAAGTGAGTATTAATATCATTTTTAAGTAATGATCAGAAAAGCTTGATTATGTGCCTGATGGCAGAGGTGATCATAGTATCAGAGGTGTAGCTGGTTCAACTATTGCCCTGTGCGCTGATCCCACATCCTACCCTCTCAGTTTTAAACTGAACAGCAAAAATGTAAATAAATAAGTAAATAAATAAATAAAATAAAATACAATAAAATAAAAAGCTTTGGCTCACTACAGTCTATGCCCCACCCCACCTCTTCAAATGAAGACAAAAAAAAGTCTTAGGCTATTACTATAGGAAATCAATTGGCTTCCTACCAGAATGCAGCCAGTCACGCATCACCAAATCCACCTGCCTCCCCAGCTCTTCAAATGAACAGCAAAAAAATGTCTTCATATATTACTGTAGGAAGCCAAAACAGCCAATCCACAACCCCCAACTCTTCAAGTGAAGAGCAAAAAAAAAAAAAAAAAATTGCTGAAATGAAGTGAGTTTCTGTACTGGCATTTTGGTACAGAAAAATAAAAGCTAACATCTCCATCATGCCCCCCCAGTGCTTTGCACCTGCAGCATTTGCCCCTTCACCCCACTCTTGTTAGAGTACTGTAAAGGTTGCTAAGTAGCACTTAATGGAATAAGTGTCCAGACAGTGAACGATTATCAGTGGAAATATACATGATTCTAAAAGAACAGTTTATCCTCTGCTTTGTGGAATTGCCTAGCATTATATTTACAAAGTGGGTTATACACATTAATTGAAAAAGGGCTAATATTTCTGCAATTCGTAAGCCAAATAAAGATCATGTTGTCCCCATATCATATAAACCTGGTCTGGGTTTTAAACTCTGATTATAATTTTTGAGTATGCTATCTAACAGCATTGGTGCTTTTTATTGGATTAGCAAATACTGATCAAAGGCCGCGGTGGTGCAGCATTTAGCACTGTTGCCTCACAGTAAGAGGTTCTCCAGTTCGATTCTCGGCTGGAGTGCCTTCTGTGTGGCGTCTGCATGTCCTCCCACAGTCAAGTGATATTTAAAGACATGCAGGTAGGTGCATGAGTGAATGGGTGTTCCTTCTTTGAAGGCTGGGCGTTGGGCTGGCAACTCAGCATCGTAAAAATCCACTGCTAATCATTAGTGGACCGGAATTCCACTGTGGCGACCCCTAACTGGGAAAAGCCGAAAGATACAAATACTGATCAAACTGGCAAATATCCTTAAATCACTTCTTTTGGTAGAGAATGATGTACTAGAATATAGAACACTGATGATGATTGGGCTTGATGCCAAAAGAACTTTGTGCGGATTGTATTGCTTACGGCATTAGGCAAATCTACGTTTCCATTTCAGTTTGTTGGACTGCTGCAGAAACTGTACATTGGAGCACTTGTAAGAACTGCGATTGGTGAGATCAGTTTTCTGGGGGATGAATTTCTGACTAACTTCACAGGGATACCTATTTTCTCCTACATTACTTGCCCTGTGTAAAGACCCATTAGGACTTCATTAACAGGCTTTGGGCTGGGCAGGATATATGATAATAGGGAAAGAGTAGCTGTGTGCTATTGATTTATATATCAGCCCTTGTAAATGACTGGTAAGAAATATTAAAACATATAATTAAATGTGGGAATATATCAGGATATAAAATTAATGGAAACAAAACAAAAGAAAACAAAAGCTATCCGGATAAATGTGGGTCATAATGAGAATAGAAGGAAAAATTTACTTACCTTTTTTGGGAGGGGAGGTGAATACATGAAGTATTTGGAGATTTGGGTAGGAAGACTGGTATTATCTATAATACAAAAGCCCATATAAATGTATCCAACAAGTGTAAAATGTATTTGCAGCACTAGGTGTCATTGGACATGGACTTTTCTCAAAGAATGGAAGCTTTGCAAATAATGTCCCTTCAATGTTCTACATATATCACAGTTTATATTACTATAATTACAATAGAAAACTGTGTGCTGAAATCAAGAGGCTTATTTAATCAGGAGATGCTTGGGTGTGTCTGGTGCCAGATTAGGAAAGATATAACTTAGATGTAAAGCAAAAAAAATGTTATTTTGAATACTTTGTAAGAACTATAGCTCCACTTAGAAAGATTTGCTCAGAGGTGAGGTGGAGGAGATAGTTGTCTTTTTTAGAAGACTGAAAGTTGATATACAGATGAGACCATGAAATCCTTTGATACTAGATGAGTTACTTCAGAAATATTGAGAAAACAAGGAACATTCCACCATAGTATAACAAACGTAAAACTTTATAGGTTCATAGGTAGGTACTAGGCTATTGGCCCTAGGGCCTATACAAGCCTAGCCAAAAAGGTACCCTGGCTTTCACCACCCAAGAAAATTATTTTCCTGTGCCCCTGTCAAGCAGAGCCACAGAAGTGATCCCCGAGGTGAATTTCCTATTACCCATGCAATCATCAAGATTTTTCTTGAAGAGTGCTAATGAGGAACTCTGTTTGATATAGATAGGTAGTCTGTTCCAGAGTATGAGAAGTCTCTGGGACAGGAATCTATCCCTCCAGCATGTCCTGTTTATTGTGGTGATACGGTTTAAGTCCCTAGAGTGTGTAGCTCGGAGGGATTGGGATTTCTTTATGTGGAGCATGTCCAACAGCTCTGGGTTTGACATAACTTTGTACGTAAGGCAGAAATCGCCTCTGAGTAGGCGATATGCGACAGAGTAAAGCTGGAGTTTTTTGAGACGGTCTGTGTAGGGCATCTGTTTGAGGCCAGTAATCCTCTTTGTGAGGTATTTCTGTGGCCTTTCCAGTTGTTGCAGATGTCTTGTGAGGTACATACCAAAAGGGGCGTTGTACACTATAATGGGTGTAATGAGTGATGAGTAGAGGGGAACAATGACCTCTTTTTTTCTGGATGAGAAACCTTTTGTGATGAGGTGTGCCACATAGAAGGATTTCCTGACCACTGTGGCAATGTGATTATCAAAGGAGAGACTACTGTCCACCTGTGTCCCAAGGTCTCTTATCACACTTTCAGTGTTAAGTAGACTACCGCCTATGTGGTAGTTCATGGGTACAGAGTTTTTACCAAAGGGGATGACAATGCACTTTTTGGCATTGAGCTTGAGGCCATGGCTTTGACACCAGGCATCTGTCTCAGTGAGGCCCTTTTGTAGGATGTCCACATCGTTAAGTGTTTCGATTATGGCTCCTAGTTTGCAGTCATCTGCAAACTTAGTTAGCCAAAGACCTTCTGTGTTAGCTTGTACTTCAGAGAAGTAGATACCAAACAGGAGATGACCCAGAACTGAACCCCGTGGTACTCCACTTGTCACTGGTCTGAAGTCTGATTTGGAGTCTGCTACTTCCACAGTGTGGGTTCTGTCAGGAAGTCAGTTGGCAACCCATCTTGTGACATAGGGATTAATACCTAGTTTAGTGAGTTTATCTATAATTCCAGAGTGGGGGATGGTGTTGAATGCCTTGGTGAGATCTACATAGGCTGTGTGAACCACCTTACCCTCATCTATGGCTTTGGTGACTGCTTCAAAGAAGTCTATCAAGTTTAGGAGACATGATCTGCCTTTTAGAAACCCGAACTGTGTGGGGTCCAGAGTCTGGAGATCTCCAATGTCTTTGTTTATGAGTTCCATGATGATACGTTCCATGACCTTGCAGACCAGGCTCATCAGGCTGAACATGGTACTTAGGTGGGATGCCAGTTTATTCTGTAGTTCGTGTAGAAGGCAGCCTGGGATGTTGTCACCCCATGGATGCTGTGTTCTTGGCTTTGGAGAGTGAGATTTTTAACTGTGCAGCCATGATTACAGGAACTTTGCATTCTTCTGGTATAGAGATGGGCCCTTTAGTGGGAGAGAGGGGGGGTAAAGCTAGCACTGAACCTATCTGCCAGGATATTGGCAATATCAGTTGGTTCTGTATATTTAGTGACATTGTGCTGTAACTCAGAGCAGATCTGAGTGTTGCCATTGCGATTCTTGACATAGCTATAGAATGTTTTGTGGTTGTCTTTAGAATCAGTGGCGATTTTGTTTTCATAACTAGCTTTGGAGGATTTTATGATTTTAATGAATAAAATCCACTTATTCACTCAGAACCAGGACAAGTGCTTTCGGCAATATGCCTTCTTCAGATATGAAGAATCAATATCTCAAATTCTCAATATTTTCCTGTTTTTTCCTGGAACATACTTTGGTAGTGTATACCTGAATTTTTTGGATTACTTCAGAAATAAGTAGAGGCTTATTAAGATGAACCCTATTCAAATTCCAAATGATTGGAAAGGAATACACCAAGACATGATTAGTTAACCAAATACCATCCCTAATCTTCGATGCTGGACATATCTCTCAACTGTACAGATTTTCCCAGAATGTCCAGATTTATGCCTCATATTTTTGGTTTGTTTCTCATAAAATTGTGGTTTTCTGGCAAATTACTGGCAAATCATTGAAGACTGAAATCAGAAGAAAATGGCACACATTTGAGTTTCAGACTTCATATCCTTCAGAAAATTCATGGTAATGCATAACCTGTTATTCTATCCACTTTCTAAGTTTGTAAGAGCAGTATTTTAAAATGTGTCCCTATTTTTAGGCCTTTGTCCCCCCCATTATTTGTGCCTTTGTCCAGATTTCTTGCTGTATCAGGTTGAGAGGTATGATGCTGGAGCATTTAGAGTCAGGCATCATCTCATGGCTGGGATCAGTTCAAAGAAAAATTTTAAATGCGAGAATAGGATAGACTGCCATTCATAAGGTGGCTTGTACAGGCTAGGATCCTGGTACCTGTAAAAGCTCCTTATATTAATATGGCTTAATTTCTAACAGAACTAAGTATTGAGATTATACAGGAAGTGAAAATGGACTGGGAGCAAAATTGTATCTGTATCACTATTGAGTTGCTGGTTTAGGACAAAATAGTTGCATACATATGCCATATATAACTCTTACAATGCCTTAGTGTAGTATTTAGCAGTCGAACTTTCAGATTCTGTCTGCATGGGTGTCATGAAGTTTGTCACTTCTGACTTCAGTAGCATGAAGTTGACTTTGGCAAAGTTTTTTACGGAGGTTTCCTTACTGGGGGGTTGGGGTGGGATGTAGATGTCAAGGGTGATTTGCTTATGGTCAATCCTGACCAATGAGGGGGTGACCACAGGTTTGGAGCATCTATCTCCCATGTTGGTAATGACCAGGTCTAGGATATTGGAGCCCCTCGTGGGACAATGAATTAGTTGATCCAGGGCATTGGAATTTATGAATTCCAAGAACCGTTGGGAAAAGGTGTTGGCACCCGAGTAGTTTTCCCAGTTAATGTCAGGGTAGTTGAAATCACCCAGTATTAGGGTGTTTGGTTGTATCTTAATAGTTTCCAGTATGTTTAGAAAGGTGTAGTGAGACTCTTGGGGCATGGTGGGGGATCTGTAGCAAGCTACAATTTGGATTGCAGTCTTATCTAGTGTTAGTTGCACCTGGAGAATTTCAGATGCATTGTGCTAGGCAACTAGCCTGGAGGTGTGAATATCCTTGGTAAATATGGACACTCCTCCACCTTTAGTGTTTCGGTCTTGGTTTTGTGTCCGAAAAGTGTGGTAAGAGTTGTAGCCTGGTATTGCAGGGGTGCTCTCTGGAGCCTTGAACCAGGTCTCAGTTACTTCACAGATATCAATGTTTTTCATTTTTAGGAGTGCCTCAAGAGAGTGTATTTTGAGGTTTAGACTTCTAGCATTGAGTAGCATTACCTTCAGATTTTGCATGCTTGTATCTGTTACGGTGGTGGTGTTGTCCTTTGAACCTTGCCTAAAAAAGGCACTATAGGGATGGCAAGAGCTTTAGCCAGTAACCTGAATCCCAGGGGTGACAGGTGAAGACCATCTCTCGCAAAGCATATTGGTTTGTCGATCATGTCTTCCCAGGCAGACCTATACTGGAGCCCCTTTGTATGACACCAGAAGCTTAGCCAATTGTTGAAGTCAATCATTTTGTCCTTATACTGTGGTATCATTCTGGGCGAAGGCAGGATGCTACTCAGGGCTAGGGTCACACCTGCCTGGGCCACATGATCCGAGAGCTCTCCATGTCTCTTTTCATGTAGTCCAGGGAGGTATGTCTCAAGTCATTCACTCCAACATGGACAATGACAGAGTCGTATTTGTACTTGTTGTGGAGTAACTTGAATGCATGCGTTATGTGGCGGATACTGGCAGCCGACAGGCAGCTGACTGTAATTTTCTCCTTGTTCAGCCTGGTGAGTGGGACATCAGTGTGCCTGACTATAGAGTCACCTATGACTAAAGTGATGGGTACATTGTCTTGCCTTAGGGGCTGTTGTTGGGTAGCACACTGGTGTTGTGAGCTATGTGTCACTTTGGTTGTGACTGGTGTTTGTTTGCATTTCAGCTTCAGAGGTCCTTGTTGCTTGGGCAGGTTAATGTTAAGGGCCTCTGCATATGTGGGTTTAGTGTTGCTATGTGTGGGTGTTGATGGTGTGGGTTTTGAAGGGCTATGAGTTGCTTGAGGTGTAGTGCAGGTGTTAACCTTCTCCTCTTCACTGTCTAGCACAGTCTTGGCCGGAGAGAGCTTTGCTTCCAGTTTGGCTATGTAAGTGCATCTCTCGCAGGTTGTAGTGTTGGGTAGTAGGAGGAGAGGGTTGTCTGTGTACATGAGGCAGTTACCACATTGCCCCAGTATGCCCAGATTCACCAGGTGGACAGGAGAAATCACCGGAAGCTGACATGCCAGTTTACGTGCTGTTTTCCCTTACCTTTGCAAGGTACTTTGCAATTATAGGCTGTTTAATGCCTACGATTAATTTCTCCTTATTGAAAGGAGAGTTGAGTGCTTGTATCAGTTACAGGCTTCCTAGTGCTTTCCAGCAGGTTCTAGAGCAAGTGCTAGTCACGGGGGTTCAGATTTTAGTGCTACTACTGAGAAACCAGCTAGTTCTAAGGGAAAATTTGAAGAGCAGACTTTCTGGCACCTGGAATAGTTTAACTGTAGCCCCGCGGTGCTGCACGATACGAAAAATGTGCAAACACATGCGTTTTTAAACCAGAAAATTAAAAGGGATAGAAATCAGCCCAAAAAGGCTAATAAAATTACAATTTCAGAGCTGGAAACCACTCCTCTAGTGTTAGATAGGCAGTACAATACTCACCACTCCCACTGGTAAGCAGTAGGACTTCCCTCTACCACAGCAAGGTCTGGATAGCTCTGAACACATAAAATAAAGTCCTGAGACAAGCAAAGCCTGGGATCTGGACTATACTGGCTAGGAAAGGTGGGAAACGAGCAAATAAGTAGCATTTTTTTTGTTAAAATAGGCTAAACAATGCAATAATACAGTAAATAAACACAGAAAAGGCTAACACACTTGAGTGTGTAGTCCTAAACAGTAAATGCAATTAAAACGCTACAAAATTAGCAATTTAAAACTTTTTAAATGAAGCAAGGCAAGTGCACAATTGAAAAAAGATTTAAGAGGCACTAATACAGTAGAATAAGTAGCTAGTCTACATATACAGAGAAGCCTATATATATATATATATATATATATATATATATATATATATACAAAAAGCAGCTAAAACACACAAACAATTCAGATGCAGTGCAACCTAGAGCACTTGAGTTGTAGCAATATTAAGACAAATAGTTATAATAAATGCACCAAAATATACTCTATATTTCCAAAATGTTTAAGAAGCACAGTCAGAACACAAGGAGATTCAGGAATTTTTTTTTTTTTTTTTTTAAGAAAGGGAGAAAGGAGTAACAGAAGGCCTTCTCAAATGTTATCTCTGTATTAGGTAGAATGAGCTAATGACACTAAACTGGGAGGAGTGCCTCAGATCAAATTTACAGTAGGGGCGGGCAACTGCAAAGCCACCAAGTATAACAACAAGACACCAACAGGAAGGGAGGGTGGGGACCAATACTAAAGGTATTAGCTTACACTCTTGCAGCACATTGGCACAGGCTCCTCCTCATTCAATCTCCCACATACATGCAGCCATTCATGCATACACATGCACGCAATTGCACGCGTGCGCGCGCGCACACACACACACACACACACACACACATAAATTCAAACAGATGCACTGACCCACACACACAAATACTCTCTCAGTCCTCTACCTAACTCCCTCAACTGTGACCATCCAGCAGACACACACACACACACACACACACACACACACACAGTCATCCTAGTCTATTCACGCACTGCCATACACAAACACACACATATACATTCACACACCCTCCACTACTAACTTTCTACTGAACTTCCCTAACTTACCTGCAATACACTCTCCCACTGACTATGATGGGGGAATCACAGCATTTTTGGCTGGTTAATTATGACAGCCAGCCATGCTAATTTGCGCAGCAGGACTATTCTTTCAGTCACTCAGTAGTGCAAATCACTTACACAGGCATGTTTGGGGGAGAGAATGTGGATAATTAGCATTAGCTGTTCCAGTGAATGTCTCATTATCCTACAGTGGGGCAAGTGGGACAGCCCATCCTGATGGTTATTCCAGATGTGGAAACTGACTGTGGTGGACCTAACTCTGAATTGGAAAAAGTTACCCTGAGGGGTTCTCTGCTCAAGGTAGGGCTTAACACTTGCTGTAACCCTTTCCGAATACCAGCGTTTGTTTGCACAGTGCTCTCTCAATGTGTTGATATTTGTTCACTGTTTAACTATTTGCTTATAGTTATTTAATAAAACTGTGGATGGAAACAAAAAAGACACACCAAGAATGTTGACAGTGAGATGCTTTATTTAAAATGAAAAGCATTTTCATATTTGTTAAAAGTCCTCCCTGTGGTCGCCTGGGTTTCCTCCAGGTGCTCTGGTTTCCTCCCACATCCCAAAGACATGCTGTAGGTGGATTGGACACTCTAAATTGGCCCTAGGCATGAGTGCATGTGCGTGCCTTCTGTGGAAGATTGGGCACCGGGCTGGCAATGTGACATTGTAAAACTCCACTGCCAATCATGAGCGGACAGGTGATTCGCTGTAGTGACCCCTAACCGGGAAAAGCCGAAAGAAGAAGACAGCAATAGTTAGAAGAAGTTTCACTGTAATTTTAACAGAGGCAAAATTGCTTAAAATTTTAAATAAAGCATTTCAGTGTCAGCATTCTATTAGTGAGCATTTTTGTTATTTATTTCAAAAGTTACTAATCAGAGGAAGAAAATGAGGTACTAAGACATTCATTACAGAGACACTCAGTAAACATGCCAAAAATTAACATAAACATGTAAAGATGGGTGGTAATATTAAACTGTCATCCAACTCAGGTCTTATTCAAATAGGTTGTCAAGACCATTCATACCATCTACCTCTCTCTGTCAGCCCCCAGCAGCTTCACTAACTTGGCTGCAGCATCCATATTCCCACCTTAGGGAAGTTTTACCAAATTTAATACAATTCTTGATAACTGCCTTCTCTGAACTGGGATTTTCTCAGGCAGCCTGCAATGGTTTTGGGTATTAATAGGCTTTGAAACTGATATAGTAATCAAGAGTTCGTTAATGACTGGGAAGGTGATTCATACTCAGCTGTGTGCCAATCAGTACAGAGAATCCCGGCATATCTTGCTGTTTACTGGTTGGTATAATTCCCTGAAAGTGCTTCTAGTGAGATTATTTATTTATTTTTTGATTACATTTATTTTTATGACTTTTCCTCAGATGCAGACAAGAACATCCTTCACAACAGATGTCAGTTCATGTAACAGGAATCCGTTATATTGCATATGCTACAGAACAGATGTCCTGTTCGTGGTCTTTACATCTTATAGGGGTTATTTGCTTATTTTTATATGTAATAACAGACATATGCCTGTGCCAGTGGCTTTGAGAGATAAAGCCCTAAGTGCAGCCCTGCTTACCCAAGTTTGAATAGCAGCATAATGTCTTGGCTGAGTAGACAGACAGAGAGAGAGAGAGAGAAGGACAGAGGGATAAATGCTCAAGGCCATATATGTGCAAGAGTTGATTTCCAATGGGAAGACTGGAGAAGCAATCACATGGTGCCTCCTGAGGGTAGGCAGAGCAATCCTGCTGATGTTACCCACTTGCAACTATGAAGGTGGAAGAGTATTCACACCAATTGCACACATTACCTATGGGCTTTCACTAGGTGGGAGCAAGGGATAATGAGAAAAACAAAACAAAGTTTCAAACCACCCTTAATGTCTACCTACATGATGGCACCTCCTGGCAGACACTTTTCCCCTGTGATGGGAGAACAAATGGACTGATTGATTGGGATGGGGCTGATTTGATAGTGGGATAAAGAAACACACATATAGACACTAGATATATATATATATATATATATATATATATATATATATATATATATATATATGTGTGTGTGTGTGTGTATGTGTATATATATATATATATATATATATATATATATATATATATGTGTGTGTGTGTGTGTGTGTGTGTGTACGTGTGTACGTATATATTTAGCCACTTGGTTTGTACTTCACCATCCAACAATATGATTCTGTTAAACTGCACAATTCTTTCAAAGAGCAGTGTGGCTGTACAGTAGTAGATCACTCATAGCTTAACGTCTCTTCTGGACTCAAAATCCTTTTGTTAATTTACTTAACAGGTCAAAGCAGACCAAAATATTTAAGGAATTGTAACCAGTTTTAGACACCTTATAAAGCAGTGAATGTTCAGGGCACTTGAATGCTTGATTTTTATATTTTACAACCTCCCTCTCTAAATACTTCTGTGAATTTTATCACTAACGTTATATATTTCCCAACAGAGAAGGACAGATACAGTGTAAGATAACTGGTGCACCTTTCTCTGTACTTTAAAACATTGCTGCATTTAGTCCTCATTTTATCTTCAGTACAGTACACAGACATCCTGCCTGTTTCTGCATGGCAGAAGCTGTAGCTGGCTCATTCAGTGCCCGCTGCTGGTCCCTGAAGTAATGCCACACCCCTTCACCTATTCAAGTGAAGAGCACAAAAAAAGTTCCTTTGGTGTTTTTTTATCTTCCTACATCTACAAATTCACCACCTCCATCCACTCTTCAAGTAAAGGAAAAAAAAAGATTGGCTTTTACTGTAGAAAGATACTGTAGAAAGATCATTAGTACTTTTATACCAATTGGCTTCCTACATCCATGTCCTCCCCAGCTCTTCTTGTAAAGAGAAAATAAAATACTTTGGCTTTTACTGTAGAGAGAGAGTTGATGCTTTAGTACCAGTAGGCTACTTATGGATACACCTCTCACCACCCCCACAAACTTCAGTTGAAGAGCAAAACAAAAAAATGTACCAACCGAAGTGCCTTTCTGTACCTGCATTTTGGTACCGAATAAAAGAATGCAGGAACTCTTGATTTCTCCAACTAACACTTTGCACCGAGGGCAGCTGCCCCTTTTGTTCCACCCTTGCTACACTGCTGCATTATGGGTTATCACTGGGTGCTCCATTTCTGCTCAGTTTACAAAGACAGACAGTGGGTGAATTATTCAGCTTCCAAATTGCCTATAGATGTGCATATGCTGTCTGAGTAAGTGTGAATGCTTCAGGTAATGGACTAACATCCTAAGCAAGATTAGTTTCCTGCTTTGCACCGACTGATTGCCTGTATGTTCTTTGGTTATCCTGCTACCCTGAATTAGATAAAAGTGGGTCACTGCGGAATGAATGAATGAATGCTTTATATACAGTATGCAATGTCAGCCTACAATCATGCGTCCTTAACTTTTTCTGCAGAAATATTTGTGCAAGCTCAGGACAGTGGCTCTGTAAGTCACAGTGGATGTCCTTCCCTGTCACTGTTGCAATATTCTTAATATAAGGAATCTCCTGCCAAGGTTGCCCAATATCCAGCCAATATACCAAAGCCTTTAGTATTTACAGGTTCTATATGTCACACATATGTTCCCTGTGCAAGGTGTAGGGCATAAAGGTGATATATGGACACACACATACTTCAGAAATTCTTTTGCCACCAGTCCAAACTCCTTTCTTTTGTGCTGGTTTACCAAGCCATTTTTTAGATAAGCGCCCCACTGGGGTTCTCCCTTATCTTTCTCTTTTATTTTTAGTGTTGTTGGTTTCATGCCATCCAGAAAGAGAAAATGTCAGTGTGGGAGGCAGATTCCCCATATAGATCAAAACACCCAGTGTGTCCTCTGTCTAAGTGCCTCCCACAGCCATACGCAGTGTTCTATCTGCCAGGCATTTGTGCCCAAGACCCTATGTAGTTGCCTGTCCTACTTGTCAATTTAACTTAAAAATGATCATCTTAAGCTACTGGCACAGGGTGATATGGCAGAGTCTCCCCATCCCAAGGGTCAGCCATCTGCCAAGAAAAAGGCAAAAAAATTCAGGTCTGCTGTACAGCCTGCTTTGGATGTCTCTCTCGAGGCTGATGAAAGCCCGGAGGACCGTCCAGACATTGCCTCAGATTCCTGTGCAGTGATCCTATCGGTGGACGGCATGGATCTGATTTCTTCCTCGTTCTCTGAGGCTTTCCAAACATCTGTTTCATATGTTGATGGGAAACCTTGTCTGATTATATCTGAGGTACCAAGGGGGATTCCACAGATCTTAGTGAGGGAGGAGATGCCTACTACACTTATTGAGTGTCAAAAAGGGTCCGACCCTTCCAAGGTTTTTCGTGTGGATGTCCCTCAGAAAAAGAAACAGAAAATCAAGCATATTTCCCTTGCAGTTAAGGATCCCCAATGAGAGGGGCATGATTTTACTCAGGGGTTGTTTAACACTTTAATGGCTTTAAAGCCTCCTCAATTGGTCTCTCTGTCTGCCCCTCCCTGGTCTTTCACTTCTCTTAAGAGACCTAGGGAGCAGAATTCGTCTGATGAAGATCAGAATTTTGGTGAAGAGTAATTACCTAGTCTTCTCAGATCCCTTCCCCTTGGGCTGCAGGTCAGTGGAAGAGGATTCTATTAGTCCAGATTCCCGTTTATAGGTACTCTTCTTTGGGGACATTATTTCTTATATGATGAAATTTTTTAAGTGGAATTGTTCTCAGGTTTCTGAGATCCAGAAGAGGTATTATGAGCTCTTCCAGATGGGGTCTCCCAAGGCTTCTGCTGTTCCTCCAGTTCTGTCTGCCTTCCTAGATTCCTTTTTAGCAGCTTCTGCAGGCCCTGATTCTCAGCCTCCATCTGTTAAGAAACCTGATGGATTTTACAAGGTGTCTGATGATTGTAAGTTTCTGTATAAATGTCCTTCTGCTGATCCTTCTGTGGTGTCTGTCTCCTCTGACAAACTTTACAAACTGTTTCCCTCTATCAAACTGCTTCCTTCAGATAAGGATATTAGGGCCATGGTGAGGCTGGGCAAAAAGGGCTATACTGCTACCACCCTGTCTTTTAGGGCTACTAATTACCAGACCCATATGATTGGATATGTTTTAACCCTCCTTTCTTAGGTTTCTCAAGTGAGTTCTGACCTTCCTGATTCTGAAGGGAAGGCTTTGGCCCTTTCCTTGTTGGGTCCGGCCTCTCAAGTTGCCCACCTCTCTGTTAAGTGCAGTTATAATGCAGCTGATCCTCTACCAGGTCTACTGCATTTGGTTCTGTTGTGTGGCATTACTCTTGGCTTTATCTTCATGATTTACCTGATGACATTAAAGCCAAATTACTGCTTGTTCCTTTGGATAATAAAAATCTTTTTGGTCCTGCTGCTGCTCAACTTTTTAAATCTCTCCAGGATAAGTTCAAAGCCTTGCATGAGTCAAAATATATTTTGTTCTCCTATTCCAAAGTTTCAGAGGATCTACCCTTCCAAATCTGCTTTTGTTCACAGACAGTCTCACCCTCCGCTCAAGGGTTAAAAGGGTTCTAGATGTGTACCCCCTGCTAAATCTACACAAACCCCTATTTCTCAAAAACCTCCTTTTCAGGACAAGCCAGGTTCCATTTGACAATTTGCTTCCTTTTCCCTCAGCCAGGTCCCTTTGTCTTTCCCTGTCCCTTCCAAATTGGTTAAGGATCACAACAAACTCTTGAGTTCTGTCTATTATCCACCTGGGGTATTTCATGGTTTGGGAATCTCTTCCTTCCTTTCTGGGAATCCCTCAACCTCCTCAAGACCAGCTTCCTCTCTTCCCAGAGGTGTTCCATTCTCTTTTGACCCAGGGAGGGTTTTTTATTCGAGAATGTTCCTGGTTCCCAGGAAGGAGGCACCTGGAGACCAATTCTAAACCATTCTCAGCTCAACACCTTTATCAAGGTCCCTTCCTTTTAGATGTTGTCTCTTCAAACTTTATTTCCTCTTCTTCTTCCCCAGGCCTTTCTGGATCTCAAGGATGCCTACCTTCATATCCCCATCCATCCACTTTTCAGGAAATGTTTGCATTTCTCTGTTTCCTCCTTGCATTTTCAGTTCTCTGCTTTGCACTTTGGTCTCTCTACTGCCAAAAGGATATTCACTAAATGACTGCTTCTGTCTTTGCTTTCTGCAGGATGAGAGGGGTTCAATTCTTTTTGGATGATCTACTCATTCAGGCCTTGTCCTCCAAAGCTCTGCTTCAGGGTCTCCAGTTTACTATTTCCCTGCTGTAGAGTCTGAGATTCACTGTAAACTTTCAAAAATCAGTCTTGACTCTTTTGTCAGGATCATGTTTTCCTTGGTTACAGGATACAGACCATCCCCATGCTGGCATCTCTGCCTGCTCCCAAAGCCCTGTCTCTGATTGTCTTTTTCCAGCCTCTTCTTCCTTTGGAGTCAGTCATGGACAGACTCAGGATCCTCAGGTTTATGGTTTCCACATTCCCATGCTGCCTCTGGCTAGGCTCCATATGAGAAAGCTTCAGTGGTACCTCAAGTCAGTGTGGCTTCAACATTGTCACCCCTGGATTTCAAATTTCCCTTCCTTCCCTGTCTCAAGTTTGAGCTTCAGTTGTGGATTCATCAACTTTCTCTCAACCTGGGGCTTCCTTTTCAGTCTCCAGTCCCGACTCAAGGGCTTTTTACAAATTTCTCAGACAGGGGGTGGGGAGCTTCCTTTGCCTCTCTCAAGTTTCAGAGTCTCTGGCCTCTTCTTCAGAGGTCGGACCACATCAATATAAAGGAGATGAGGGCTCTGCTTCTAGCTCTTAAGGTTTTCAGACTTTCTTTCATCCTGGGCCCCTCAAAAATTTCAGTAGAATACCACAGTGATGTGGTATGTCAACAAGCAAGGGGGTACAAGGTTCTACCTTCATTGCAGGCTAGCTGTTCAAGTCTGGGCTCTAGTTGTCAAATATCTTGTGACTTTTAAGGCTGTCTACATTCCCTTAGTGCACAATCTGGTGGCAGACCCTTTGAGCAGGTCCAGCACACAAGCTCACAAATGGATGCTTCACAGAGATGTGTTCCTGGACATTTTCCATTGGTGGGGTATTCCTCAGCTAGATCTTTTTGCCTCCCCATCTGAACAGAAAACTTCCTCTTTTCTGTTCCAGTTCCCAGGTCCACCGGCTTGGAAAGTGGATGCCCTGTCTTTTCCTTAGAAAGGGGATGTTTCTGTAGGCCTTCCTTTGCTTCCAAGAGTCTTTCACAAGATCAGGCAGGACTCTCACAAAATCTTGTTGGTGACTCCCTTTTGGCACAGACAGCATTGGTTTCCCCTTCTTACTCACTTGGCCCAGCCCAATCACTACAAGTTACCTCACTGAGTGGACCTTCTCACACAAGACAAGGGGTCTCTTATTCATCCTCACTTGTCCACTCTTCAACTGATACTGTAGGTGATAGAATTATGATACCTTTTGGGCAACTTTTTTTCTGAGGATGTGCTTCAGATCCTGCAAGAGTCCAGGAAGCCACTTCCAAGGAAATCATATTTCTTCAAATCTTAGTGATTTTCTGTCTGGTGCCTCTCTTACCATCAGGAGCCTCTATCTATGGAGGTTTCTCTGGCCCTGTCTTATTTGTGTGATCTGTTCCATCCTAGGTTGGCATATTCTTCAGTTAAAGTTCAACTATCAGCAATTTCTGCTTGTCTGCCCTTGAATCCTCCTCTGGCTTTGAGATTTAAGGTCAAACAGTTTCTTAAAAGTGTCCGTCATATTAGGCCTCCCAGGAGGCCTATTCTGCCTTAGTGTCATCTCAGTTTTGTGCTTGAAAAATTGACTCAGTCTCCTTTTGAGCCTGCTGCCTCAGCTTCCTTACAACTTTCTTAGTTTTTCACATGGACAGAGTGTCTCTTTGTACTAATCCTTATTTTGTGCCCAAGATAGTCAATGAACTGTCCCTTAATCAATCTATTCATTTGCTTTCCTTTTTCTCTTCTCCACAGTCTGTCAGTGAGAAGGTTCTTCATACTTTAGACTTGCATAGAGAGTTCAGATATTATTTGGATAAAACTAAGTCATTCACAGATCTGAGAAATATTTTTTTTTTCTTTTCATCCTAGATCTCTAGGTTTGGCTATTTCTAAGCAGACCATCTCTTCTTAGATATCTAAAGCCATTTTTTTTTTGTTATTCCGTTCATGGTAAATGTCTTTCCTCGTCAGTAAAGACTCACTCTACCAGAGGTGTTGCTTTCTCTGATGGTTTTTAAGGGTCTGGATACCAGTTCCATCTTTAAGGCTGCTACTTGATCTTCTGTCCATACCATCACTAAGCACTATAAGTTGGATGTTATTTCCAGGGTGAGAGCAGACTTTACAAAGCACAGATCAACTGTAGTTTAGGTCTATTAAATGTTTTAACCGTAACTCAGCAAAAGAAAATGAATAAATAGAAAATGCTCACTGTATTGACAAAAATAAAGCTTTTGGGAAATAACCCTTCCTCAGTATTCAAATATTATACTAAAATCCACCATTTTTATATAAAATATCACATGACACAGCCATCAATGAAGTTATAGAAACAATTAATATTAAAACATATATATGCACGTATATATGCAAAAAACATTCTATACAATTTTATAAAATCACTTGAACATTCATCATAGATATATAAAAAACATCATTTGTATTGTTTTTGCCTAGCTGTTAGTACAGGTTTGATAGTTACCATGTTATTAAGCCCAGGTTCCCTGTCCGCTTCAAGTCTAATAATCCATTTATACTTGGACATTTCTAACTTATTATTTATGTCTCCCTGTCTTGAACTTTTATATACCACCTCTAGGACTTTAAATTTAAAGTTATGGGACACCCCATTATCAATTTTATGTTTAGCTAAAGCATTAGACATAGCACCTCTCCTTATCTCGGACTTGTGTTCAATTATACGTTCTTTAAGCCACCTTGAGCACTTTCCCCACGTAAAATCCGTCACACTGTACACATGTTGTTAGGAATACAATTGTTGTCGTACTACATGTAGCTTGGTATTTCATCTCATACATTATTTTGTTTACTGGGTGTTTAAAAAACTGCTTATTACAGATAGCAATACAACAACTACGATTAAGACAAGGGGTTGTACCAAAATTATGCGTCACTGGACTCATTAAATTCACTTCAAAATCTTTGTAACATAATTGTCTTTTAAGGTTATTTTGATTTTTATAGGCAAATTGAGGTATATTACCCAATATTGTAGCTAACTCAGATAGAGATGTTAGTATTCGCCAATTCTTTCGAATTATTGCCTCCACATATTTTGTCATGTAATTATAAGTTGTGACATATCGCAGAGTGGAGAGATGTTTTAATGTTAATTGCTTCTATAATTTCATTGGTGGCTGTGTCATGTGATATTTTATATAAAAATGGTGGATTTTAGTATAATATTTGAATACTGAGGAAGGGTTATTTCCCGAAAGCTTTATTTTTGTCAATAAAGTGAGTGTTTTCTATTTATTCATTTTCTTTTATTGAGTTATGGTTAAAACGTTTAATAGAACTAAACTACAGTTGTCCTGTGCTTTGTATAGTAATAGTTGTTTGGATCTACTGTGGTCGCTTCTTAAATCGCTTTGGGTTGAAAATGACACAGCCAACACAGATTATGCAGTTAATAAATGATAGAAATGATATGGACTTAACTGGAAAGAAATCTGTACGAGATCTGCTAATGCTTTCAGTTAATCCGCTATTGTCTCAGGTGTTGATTACCAATAAGGTGAATTTGGGAGCCGCTCCCCAGACTGATGGTAATCTTAGCAATCTTCTGATACAACTGGAAAGAAAAGTACAAACATTTAAGAAACTCCAATGGTAGCGGCTAAGCTTTTCAGCTTATTTGGAGTTTAACATTGTTCCTAGAGGGTTGCTTATTTTAAAGATGCCAGCGTATGCGAACACATATCTTGAGCTCCTGAAAGCATGGCAACAGTTAAACTTAAAACTGAGTATAGACTATATGGTTTTGATGAATGAATACTTTATAAATATACAGAAAGAACTTTCAGATGAAATCATACATATGGAGAATGAACTAACTGGGTCTACCAATTTTACGAGTGTTGCTGGTTTATATCAGCTGATGTTAAACAGAATGAATACTCTGGATAATAAGATACAGGTTACTAAACAGCGTAAATTGCAATGAGATATTAAAGATTTTAGGATGGGTCATATCTTCTCATGGCCAAAAACCCATATATCTAATAAATGTCATCGTAAAGGACATAAAAAAGTGAATAAAATGGATGAATTAGATACTTTTTCTGAAACTGGACAATTTGAAAATGGTAATAAACTTTTAACCAATAATATTACCCATAACAGAGATGGGCGTATACAGACAATGCAACAGGCCAATCGTAATATGGAGGATAGTACAGTGACAGAGATGGTTGGCCAGCAAGCTAATAACAATCAGGTGAGTATGGCTAGCTCCTCCTTGATTCTGACAAACGCATCAACGGAGAATGGAGCTACTGAAATGGTGTCTACATCGACGAAAAGTAAGAATGCAGAGTTTTTTTAATACTAAAACAGCCAATAGTAGCAAAATTGCCAAAGAAAGTGGAAGTCAACAAGCACCCACAATCAAGAGGGCGTTCTCAACAATGGACAAACTCAACATCAGGCAAAAGAAAGAATGACAGTCTGCTACCCCAGAACAAGCAGGGTCACAAGTGACTGGTAAGCCAAAGAGCTCCGTTTTAAATTTATCAAGCCTTGAGCTTACACCTGCAATGGAAAGTTTATTAAATAAAGGACTACAATTTATTCCTAATGGCAGGGACACGATTGTTGAAGCTTTAACTGACCTTAAGGTTTTTGTCAGAAATGTATGCTTAAAAATGTTATTTAAAGAGGTGAATGATGAACGATTGTCTACATTTAAGAAAAAGAGCACTTTTATTCCAAATAACTGTCCGATATTGAATGCTTTTAGTGTGGTCTGTGAAGATGAATTAAGACAATTGTACAATAATGTTTTAATTGGTAAACAAAAGGTGAAATGTTTTAATATGTCCTATGTTGAGTCTTTAGCCTGCAAGGAGTTATGTGAAAATAAAAACATAATAATTAAACAAGCTGACAAGGGGGGAGTGACAGTTATAGTTGATAAATCTGTATATACTGAATTAATGAATGACTTTTTGAAGGATAGAGCCACTTTTAAAGAAATTTCTTTTAGTGATGTGAGGAGGATTATTACAGAGATAAATATGTTTGTTTATGACATGCAAACACAAGGGGACATTACACTTGAGCTCTTTAATTATTTTTCAGTATCATGCCCAGTTGTTCTGGTAATTTACGGAATACCTAAGTTGCATAAATCTTTAATTAAACCACCCATGAGACCTATTGTCTCGAGAAGAGGGTGGGCAACTGAGTCCTTATCAATATATGTACAAAAAATGTTGAGTAAGTACCTACCAATATGTCCAAGTTATATAAAAGACACTGAAGATTTTTTAAAGAAGTTATACGCATGGTATAAGGATAATCAAACATGTGAATTTATACTGGTGACTTTAGATATAGGCTCCTTATTCACTGTAATACAGAATGAATATGGGATAAATGCCATTCATGAATTTCTGTGTAGTAATACAAATATGATGGGGAAGAAAATAGAGACCCTTTGTAGTATAATAGAAATTGTATTAGATAAGAATATTTTCCTTTTTAATGGACAACCCTATCTACAAATAGCTGGTGTAGCCACGGGTACTCCCATGGCTAACACATATGCTAATATTGTATTGAATCAATGGGAAAAAGAACATGTTATGAATGATGAAAATCCATTTAAAGGAAACATCCTTTTTTACCAGCATTTTGTAGATGATTGTTTCCTATTGTGGAAGGGTGATGAGCAACAACTAAAAAGATTTGTACAATTCTTAAATAATAATACAAGCTTTTTGAAATTTACTATGGATTTTTCTTATATCAAAATCTCGTATTTAGATGTTGAGCTGTATAAGGAATCTGGGGTATTGAAAATTTGTGTCCATAGAAAGGATGTACAAGTGAATAGATACACGCATGCTAAAAGCATGCATGCTAAACATGTATTTGGAGGAATTGTTAAGAGTCAACTATTAAGGGTTAGCAGACTAAACCCTGATTTGGTAAGGTGTGAAGAACAAATGGATGTTTTATGTAAAGACTTTGAAAAGAGAGGCTATGATAGTGAATATGTTTTAAGAATAAGAAACAACATATTAAGGAATAGAAATTCTGTGGCATCTCCATATTTTGGTGAATGTATTTTGAATGAAGATGAGGTGACTGATTCCAGCTCCACTCTGAGATATGTCACAACCTATAATTACATGACAAAATATGTGGAGGCAATAATTCGAAAGAATTGGCGAATACTAACATCTCTGAGTTAGCTACAATATTGGGTAATATACCTCGATTTGCCTATAAAAATAGAAATAACCTTAAAAGGCAATTATGTTACAAAGCTTTTGAAGTGAATTTAATGAGTCCAGTGACGCATACTTTTGGTACAACCCCTTGTCTTAATTGTAGTTGTATTGATATCTGTAATAAGCAGTTTTTAAACACCCAGTAAACAAAATAATGTATGAGATTAAATACCAAGCTACATGTAGTACGACAACAATTGTATATCTAGCAACATGTGTACAGTGTGACAGATTTTACGTGGGAAAGTGCTCAAGGTGACTTAAAGATCGTATAATTGAACTCAAGTCCGAGATAAGGAGAGGTGCTATATCTAATGCTTTAGCTAAACATAAAATTGATAATGGGGTGGCCTATAACTTTAAATTTAAAGTCCTGGAGGTGGTATGTAAAATTTTAAGACAGGGAGACATAAATAATAAGTTAGAAATGTCCAAGTATAAATGGATTATTAGACTTGAAGCGGACAGGGCACCTGGGCTTAATAACAGGGTAACTATCAAATCTGTACTAACAGCTAGGCCAAAACAATACAAATGATGTTTTTTATATATCTATGATGAATGTTCAAGTGATTTTATAAAATTGTATAGGAATGTTTTTTGCATATATACGTGCATATATATGTTTTAATGTTAATTGTTTCTATAATTTCATTGGTGGCTGTGTCATGCGATATTTTATATAAAAATGGTGGATTTTTGTATAATATTTAAATACTGAGGAAGGGTTATTTCCCAAAAGCTTTATTTTTGTCAGTAAAGTGAGCATTTTCTATTTATTCGTTTTCTTTTCTCTAGAGCAGGCTTTGCCAGGGCTATCCTACATAGGTTTCTTGAGGGTTCTTCAGTATCTTCCTCCTCCCAGGTTTCCTGTTGAGCTTTTGTACTCTGCCTTACAATAGGAATACTGCAACAGTGACATAGAATGATATAGTAAAGGTGTGTAAAATCTTACCATAACAGTAGATGTTCTTCTCTTTACTGTTGCAGTGTGCACTCCCTCCCTTCTGCCCCCTCTCCTCTAGCCTGTTCCCCTGGCCCTCCTGGCTGAGGGCTCTATTCTCTCTTTTCTCCTTTCAGATACACATGTTCCCTCTGGGGCTTTTCAGTTCTGAAGTGTGTGCATCTGTATGTCATCTTTATGCCCTATGCCTTGCATGGGAAGCATACATATGAAGTATGGTGCCTGTAGGTACTAAAGGCTTTGGTATACTGGCCGGATGTTGGGCTATCCTTGGCAGGAGATACCTTACGTTAGGAATACTGCAACAGTGAACAGGACATCTACTGTTATGGTAAGATTTTACACAACTCTGCTTTCATCAGGCTGCATTCTCACCTTGATAAGATGAATGTGGATTCTGTTCTCCACATACCTGATATTTGGATTCCTGTTAAGAGTACCAGTTGTGCATGACTTTAGTTGTGGAGTGCTGCAGTCTTCAACTGTCGTCCTTCACATGGATATTAAACTGATGTCGTTGCTGCCTAACTTTCAGAGCGTTCTTTAAGAAAAGTAAAGAGATCCACACTGTCCTACTCAGATTTATTCAAGTCACTGTAACCGTAAGCCTAGGTCATTTGTTGAAAACAAATTGAAGGATCTAATGAGCCCTATGATGATAACAAATTAAAAAATACCAAGAGCTTATCAAATGAAGCATGTGAACTGATTTAAACTACCTTGCCTTAAAACTGTTACTGTGAGATGTTTTATTCTCTGTCTATGGCTATCTTTTTTTAATTTTTATATTTTAAGTACCTGTGATAGTTTTTTTTAATATGAGTTCTTGAGCCAATGATTTTTTAGTTTGTCATACAATCTTTGTCTGAGACAGAAGGGCAAACCTGTGTGTGTGTGTGTGTGTGTGTGTGTGTGTGTGTGTGTGTGTGTGTGTGTGTGTGTGTGTGTGTGTGTGTGTGTGTGTACATATATATTTCTTTTTTTTACCTAATAAGAATGCTTTTTAAATTGTTTGTTAAGACTGAGTGTGAAATATTTGTTTACTTCAAACAGATTCTGTTGTGTGTGAGTCCTAAGCTGTTATTTTTACATTGCATAATTGAATACGACACCCCAAATGAAGTATCATTCATACATCTTAATGGCTGACTGCGTTGTTCAACAAGGTACATCCCTCTGCATGTGTGTGTGTCTATGTGGATAGCATCTGCATATGTGCACTAAATGATACCTCCTAACACTCTGCATCTCTAAAGGGAATACAAATATTTTTAAAGTGTCACACTGTGTAACACCCCAACAGCTGCTCAGCACTCTCACACGTGTGCACGCACGCTCAGCACTGTCACACGTGTGTGCACACACACACACACACACACACACACACACACACAAAATTATATATAGCTTGAGAAAAAAATAGACATTATTTCACTGTTTATTTGCATATTTATTTATTTATTTATTATATTAGTTAGAATGCCCAACTGTAGATAACATTTTAAGTGGAGTCCCAGGGAGACAACTGCAAGGCAATAAACAACAAGAAAACAGCTGGTTACAGCAGACATTATGCAGTTAAATAATACACAAGACATAGTTCAGCTAATGTGCAAGAAATGTAGTAATGTAATAGTAAGAGGCTAACATATAACTTAAACGCATTACCTGAAGTCAGTATCCTAATTCAAATATTGATTTAAATTTGTAGCAAGTGAAAAGGAAAAGTTAATAAAAAAAGAAAGGACTCCTTATGGATCGACTCAAAGCCCTGTCAATATACTTAGTATCTTACAGACTGCTAAGAGGTGACCTGTGTCTGGCATACAAGGCATCCTCTGACCCATTACCGATGGATTTGCTGCATGTAAACAAGTCAAATGGCATCAGAAATACTCGGTCTAGGGATCTAAACCTCTTCAGCAACATCAACAGGACAGCTTGGAGGGACAGGTATATCTTGCAGAGTATACTGTTGCTGTGGAACAGACTCCCCATCTATGTAAAACAAAGTTCATCCCTGTCCATTTTCAAGAGCAACTTAGATCTATGGATGGGAAACAGAAAATTTATCCCAGGACTGCCCCCTGTGCTACTAATCAATTAGATCGAACTCCCAAGTGCTTTATTCCATGCATGGGTCCCCTCAAATTATCTATGGTATGATTCCAGTTATTTTCATTAGGGGTAATATATAATTATTGACTATGGGATGGGTAAGGCCAATCTATAACCAAAAGGGATAAGTTATTCCGAGCACAAAAAAGGAATTTGGCTAGGATTAAAATGGTCCACAAGGACAGCTAGCCTAGTACATATCTATAAACCTATTATAGCTTAGGTTTGTGATAGTCTAGCAGTTGCACAGAAGGAAGGCTATATAGCAACTTTTTATATGCTGGTAGCTTTGTATGAGAATGAATGAATGAATGAATGAAACACTCAGGTAATGCCACACTTGCATAGCCAGTTGTTACTGAGTTGCGATAACAGAAGTAGGGGCAACTGGTGACTTTAAAACAAGGTTGGACAGCAAGGACAACTGAATGGGTAAGGTTAACTGCAAAAGGTAGGACTACATCAGCTAGGGTCACCTTTTTCATGGCTATATTGTTAACTAAATAATTGGTCATACAACACGAGGCATTGCTACATGCATACTAGACAGCACCAGAAACCTGTAGAAGCAGTTAAAATGCATGGTCTTACTATTATTAGACACGTTCTATCATATTACAGTACTTTTTGGTGGAGTCTGTCAACAGAATACACAGTAAATTGTAGTATATGTACAACTGCTTGTCATACAAAAGAAGTTAGTAATTAAAACCAGTTATCAGGAGCAATAAAATACATAATGCATTACAAGACAGAAGCATAGACTATTATGCCTTGAGAAACCTATAAAACCATTAAGACATACTCAAGGTATAAACTAAATTAAATAAAATTAACAACATGCATTATTATAGCAATAGTTACCCACTCTCTTGAAAGGCCAGAATGATATATAACATGACTATAATCTTATTTATGTATAGCTAAGTAAGTACATTTTCTTGTCTGGATGTTGAACTTACTGATTTTGTCATAACATAGCTGTCATGGGAAGGTCTGTCTCCACAAGCAACAAAGATGTAATGCATGAAATCACTTTTCAACCAGATGCCACTCTAGTGCTTGAAATGAATATACAAACTCCTGCCACACCCACACCTACTGGCAATTTGGAGGATTGCCAGGTCAAGCTGTCTGCATATCATTGAGATTTGGGAGTAAACCAGATCCCCTCAGGGAAAAGTAAACTAGCACAGCATACGGAGGAGATGCAAACTCCACAATGATGGCACTCCACCAGGAATCAAACAAAGGAACAGGTGTTATGATAGAACAGTGTTAATCACTGCGTTTTTAACTGCTAAAGGAATAAAAGTAGTGGCTAAACTACTAAAACAACAGCTATAAAAAAAAATGGAAGGCAAAAAAATCTGAACTTTTCATATTTCTACTTGAAATACCACATAAGAATGCTGATTAAGTATGCTGAGGTAGAAAGTCGGAAATCTGTACTAATTAGTGGACTTTTTTATTTTATTATTTATTTGTTTGTTTTTTTGCTAGACTATTTCTTATACAGTGCCTCTGCACTATTCATATATTAATTTTCTGTTTAATGAAAACAAGCCATTTGCATTTACATCAATACAGAAATCATATTATCAGTTTTTATAAAATGCTCATTATTTCTTTGACAGTACAAATACAAATTACCCTGCCCCTCCCGTGCTACAATCATTTGGTGCAATATTCGACCTCCACAGTAGTGCTCTGTTTCTGTCCTTAACATTACCAGCATTTATATTACCCTATCGTACGATTTAAATAGTGAACGCTATTTCATCGTACCTAAAATATCGAAACCACAAAATATCGAACATTCAGAACAGCAAATTTTTTCCCAGGGAAATAATTTGCTGTTCCAAAACACAAACACACCAAAATAAATAAACCACACACACACACTTAACAAAACCATAATTCTAACCCTACACTACTACCTATCCACTCACCTTAACCCAACCCTAACCCTAAAGTCCCTAACTACTGCACATTCACCTTACCTGCCCCCTAACCCTAAAGTCCCTAACTATCACACACTCACCTTACCTGCTCCCTAACCCTAAAGCCCCTAACTACCGCACACTCACCTTACCCGCTCCCTAACCCTAAAATCCCTAACTATCGCACACTCACCTTACCCACTCCCTAACCCTAATGTCCCTAACTATCGGACACTCACCTTACCCCGATCCGTTCACCCACTTACCTTAACCCGGTCCGTAACCTCCATTCACATACTTTCCTTACCCCGGTCCGTAACCTTCCCACCACAGTAGAGTAAATAGCGAAGCCATGGAACAGACAACCAAAATCTTACCCTAGGTAAGATTTCGAAGTTCCGTGGCTTCGCTATTTTCAGTTTTTGACAAAAATGGCTCGATATTATAGCATTCAAAGTTTAAAAACTTCGATACTATAATATAGACCCCATTACCAAACCCTTAATACACTGCTTTATCAGTATTTTTAATGAGTTATGGGAAGCATCAGCACCACATCTTCAGCACAAACTTCAGCCTCTGGTATATTGTATGGCTGCCTTGCAGTAAATATATCATACTAGGGACATCCATAAACTTTGTGTATGCTGTACAGCCCTCTCATTTCCTTTCAAACCTTTTAAGGTTAATTTATTATGAGACAGATACCAGCCCTTACTTAGGCTTGTGAGTCCAAACAAGCCCCTAAACACTCCAAAATGTTGCTGTATAAGAGACATCACAAACACATTGATTAGAAGTCATGCTCACACTGATGATCATCTCAGAAACAAAATGCACAAGTCTGCTTACAAAATATTTAATTAGTGTGATTTCAGCCTAGGGAATTCTTCATAATTCCTGAAAGATGAAAACATATATTATGAAAACAATATGTTGATGCGATAAATAAAAGAAATGAGATAAGCCACTCTGTGAACCTTACTGTAAAGTTACATTATTTCATGTCTTTGATTCCAAAACTAGTAAAAAATCTAAGCCTGCAAAATGACATAAGGGTATAGACCTCTGAATATAGTTCAGATGACCCAAGTTTGATTAGCAGTTCAGGCATCTGAGGTGCTGGCAGGGAAAGATGGGTGTACACTTGGACATCCTTGTGGTTGTTCCTTGATGGGGCCTGTGGACATGAAAGTGGCCATCATCACTACAGGGAAGTAGGCAGGGGCATTGGTTTGGTGAGATATACCAGAACATCTCCCCAGACCTCATTGGATGTGCATAGTGGAGAAAGGGAGAAATGATTTAGGGCTTACCCTCACTTGCTCAGTTTAAATGGTCTTGCTTTGCAGTATTAGTGTGCAATTGTGTGAAATAAGTTGGAATACTTGGACTATTCTGCGTTTGACACAAACTTGAAATACATTATTGTGTCCATAATCATTTAGTTATTTATTTTACCACAGTCAGATATATGAGGTGTATATAGTCAACAATGAGGCTATAACTGCTGGGTATGGGGACTCTCTGTGGATGAGGATGTTTGACTCTGGCTGTCACGATCAATTAAACAGTTATTAGTCTGGCTTTGAAGAAGTAGTGTGCATTTTTGTAAAGCAAGTTGGATTATCTTATTATGGATATTTTTTATCACAATCAGTCATTTATATACTCCATCAAATGGCTGCCATTGATAGGTATGGACATTGGTAGAGTCTAATTACAGCAGTTTGAATGGTCTGATCTGATCTGGTCTGGTTTTAAATCAGGAACATCAATCCAAACGAATGTGAACATTTATGTGTGGTCCCAAAAAAAGGTGTGTGTGTGTGTGTGTGTGTGTGTGTGTGTGTGTGTGTGTGTGTGTGTGTGTGTGTGTGTGTGTGTGTGTGTGTGTGTGTGTGTGTCTGTGTGTGTGTGTCTGTGTGTGTCTGTGTGTGTGTCTGTGTACGGGGAAGTGGGTATGGTTTGAAATCTGCCCAAGATGCACTTAATGCATCACTGCTTTGAAAGTTGCTAGAATAACACTAATTTAGTAGGTTTTGCATTAGTATTTTATTTCTGAAGAATATGAAGCCTGAATCTCAAATGCCTGTCATTATTTAGTGAATACAGTCCTCAACAATATACCAGAAAAACACATACATTACTAGACCAAAAAATATGAGGCAAAACCAGGGACAGTATGAGACTTTTGCACTCAAGTGATGCCATGGCCAAAAAGAAACGGAAAATAATTCATGGCCAGATTAAGAAGTTGTTATATTAAAAATAATTTTATAAAAAAGGAATATTAGTATCTTTTGGCTTTTTCCAGTTAAGGGTTACCACAGCAGAACTCCGGTCCGCTAATGATTGGCAGTGGATTTTTTACATTCCCCAGTTGCCATCCCAATGCCCAACCTTCAAAGAAGGCACACCCATTCACGCACACGCCTACATGCATGTCTTTAAACATCACTCGACCATGGGAAGGACATGCAAACTCCACACAGAAGGAACTCCAGCCAAGAATCAAATGGGAAAACCTCTTGCTGTGAGGCAACAACGCCAACCACTGCACCACCAAAAAAAGAATGGTTTACTAAAATCGTGGAGGATCTACAGCCCCACAGCCTTGTACCACTAGCCACTCTTGGGCAGAAATTATTTATATGTCACTTTATCTTTGGTAGTGCATATTTCTGGAGGGACCTAATTCTTAATTTTATCAATGGAAGTGACAACAATTGGGTCACCAGATTTACTGACAGGTATGTAAATATGGTCTTTCAGTGGATGGATTGCTAAGGTATTATGGAAAGGCCATCCAATTACTAACCTTAGATAAGTATGGGCTGTTTGAGTAGAAGAGGATTTTCTGGCCCAAGCAAAGCTACATAGAAGTGAAGAGGTGGTTACATTTAAGGCATATGAGATTATAAAATGAGAGATAGTGGTGGTAATGACTGTTGTGCCCAGAAGCAATACAGATGGTCTTCTTACATATTTGTTCCAGTTTGCTTTGAAGTAGTGAACCTAAGATATTAAAGACTGATGCTACTGTTTGTGAAACATGGTTGAAGACCAATTATTGGTATAATTTTTTTTCTGTAACATACATTCTAATAAAAAGTCAGATTGACGTGTTATGCTAGGGATTAAAGATTGCTATGAGAACTGTGATTTTTACATCGGTGATGATAACACCAGTAATGTAACTGTGACAATAAATACAGCCCTGGAACAGACTACAATTGTAGGAGTGTATAGACCACCAATGTTAACTGCTGATGATATATGGGGATTCATACATTTCTTGAATACACAGGAGGGGAAAATAATAGTAGCCTGGGACTTAAATTTACCAGAAACAGGCTGGAAAATTATTGGTTCTTCAACTTTTTTTAAGGAAAGTATTTACTTGTTGCACATTGTAAACTAATCTACCAGGGAATAGAAAATACTGGATATTGTTTGTATTCCTAAGGAGATGATTGTTGCTTCTTATCAAGTTTTACCACCTTTGATGTGTGGTGATCATGATGTTATAAAGGCTAAACCACTACTAGATAATTCTGCCAAACTGAAATCTGAATCAATGCACATAAGATTAATAACAGGCCATAGATCGGTTTGGCTTTGTTAAGGGAAGCTCATGCCTACTTAACCTGCTTAGCTTCTTTGAGAGGGTCACCAAGACAATGGGTGAGGGTAAAAAAGTGCATTCTGTTTACCTTGACATGGCCAAGGCATTTGATACAATACCCCACTCAGGTATGGTTGACAAGCTTTCTGAGCTAGACATTAATCCCTATTTAACTCAATGGATTGCCAGCTGGCTCACTGACAGGACCCAAGAAGTCAGGATGGGAGAGACCACCTCCACCAAGAAACTGGTCAACAGCGGAGTACCCCAGGGCTCTGTTTTGGGCCCACTCCTGTTTGACATCTACTTCTTGGAAGTCAAAACTAATGTTCAAGGCAGATTACTGTAAATTGGGAGCTATTATATATCCCCCAAGACGCCAACATCTTGCAAGAGGGTGTAAAACAGACAATTACTGATGCCAAAGACAAGGCCTAAAACTCATTGCTAAAAAAGGCATTATTAATGTCCTTTGGGAAGCTGTCAACCCAAGTTGATTACTTCATCGATAAAACACCCTTAAGAGTTGACCCAGTAGTAAGGGATCTAGGAATATGTGCAGACAGCAGTCTGGCCTTTGATCATCATGTAACTAAGATAATAAGAAAATCATTCTAGGTCATCCAACTTATAGGTAAAGGTATGGCATCCAGATCCAAGGAAGTTATATTACCACTCTACTCTGCCCTTATCAGACCTGTCCTCCCTGACTCTGTTCAAACAAAACCTTAACAAAATGATGGGAAGTCATAAATTTACCCACAGTCTGTCCCCCGTGTCCCTTAAGGACAGAGGCTGTTAATAAGAAAGGTTTTATCCTAACACCTCCCCCAACAAATCTTTAGTTACCTCCCTACTAACATGCCTTCCTGTATAGTCCCTCATGATACTCAGGGACCCAAAGCAGGTGCATGGCTAGGCTTGTAAGGGCCCTAGTGATCATTAACCTAATAACAACCTCTGAACTTATGAAGCAAAATAGTTACCATTCAGTTGAACAACTATAGAAGAAATGTGGCAAGCTTTAAAAAATAAATTGTTTCAGTGAAAATAAATAAATAAATAAAAATGTTTAACATTAGGGGAAGGATGGCCCCCCAATGTAGAAGTCAGTATTAGTCTACAAAAAAAAAACTGACAGGCCAAAAAAAAACATAAAGATGATGGAGTGGACTACTGAGGATAAGAAAACAATCATATATTGTTAGTATTATGCAAGAAGCCCAGAATTTCTAGATAGAAAATATTCAAAAGACTGAGAGAGAAATTAGAGAAAAGAAAAAAATTCTTGCTCAAGAAAAACTGTCAAAATCTTCAAATGGAAATTTGTGTTTATTAATACAACATATCTATGAAAACATTAAATAGGCAAAGAAATTTTGGGCCGCTTGGAAAAAGAAGCAACAGAAGAAGTACGAAATTATAAAGAATAAAACCAAGAGATTTTTTGAAAGGTTTAAAAAAGAAGCATGGACATGGGAAAGAAAAGGTGATCTAATATGGTGTAGTATTCATGCAACGGAGAAAACCAGACTAGTCAATACAAAAAAAGTAGCTCCACAGATATTTGAAGAGAAATACAGGCAAAGGCACCCAGATATGAAAATCTTCACAGTACAAAAAATAAGATCACAAAGGGGGAATGTAGAACAGAAGATTAGTAAGGCAGAAGTTAAACAAATAGAACATCAAGTCATGGAATACCTGTGAAGTGAAGGATTTAGTGTAGAAAGTCCGTCATAGATTATGCCACAGCATGAAGGAACAATGAGTCCCCAAATTAAGGAGAAATAGGTCGAGTGGGAGACATCTGAAGAAGAAATATGGACAGGGGAAAGAAAAAGAGATGTATTATGGTGCAATATTTATCAAAAGAGAAAGCAAAACTGATTAATACAAAAAAATAAATAAATAAACAGCACCAAAGATATTTGAAGAGAAATGTAGTCAAAGGCATCCACATATGGAAAATTTCACAACACAAAAAAAATAAGAACACAGAGGGAGGAAGTAGAAGAGGGTTAGTAATGGAGAAAATAAAAACATAGAAACTTAAGTTATGTATTACCTGCAAAATGAAGGATTTAGTGTAGAAAATCCATCTCAAGTAATGACACAATATAATGGAATAATGAGTCCCCAAATTAAGGAGAAACAGGTGGAATGGAACGCATTTTATCACTTACCACATGAAGATATTGTGAAGGCTTCCGTAAGAAAGCAGTACACAAGTTCAGTTAGAGTTGCACAGCAAGAGAAGGAGCAGGAAACAGTGGCAACTCTGAAGAAGTCAATGTTGTTGAGTAATAGGCCTTTGAGTTCCCATATGAAAGAGCGACAATTGATGCAGGATGCAGCTGAAGAGAATATGACACAGGAAGATGTTTTGGAACTTTCTGTAGAATGCCTGTAGGAAACAGCAAAGAATGTGCCCTTACTTTAGAAAAAAATATGATCTAAGGGAAGAGTTGCTTGATTTAATAAAGATGGATAGACATTGGATGCATAGTCATTCCCTCCAGCACAGCTCTTTTGAGTGTGTACTTTTAAGTCCCCGTGGGTGTGGCTAGAGCTTTTTAAAAAAAGAAGTTATCACCTTACAGTTCTAACATATACTCATTGACAGAGGTCAAATATCAGTACAATTGTGTTTGCCATCATGTATGCTTCAAGATAAAATATTCTTATACATACCTTGTTTGTAGCACGGTTTTGGTGTTTTATTAATGCAAATATGAAAAAGTAATATTTGATGCCCAGAGGCACAGTAGAAGGTAACTGCAGAAATGCCTGGAGGAGCACTCGGCTGTAATTAGTTAAAACTGATGAAAGAAACAGATTACAGAAAGTAAATAAGACCCAAAATGTTAGAAGTCTGATAAAGAGATGAACACAGTTATCAAGACTAACAAATCACATTTATTTCAAAAGAAGGCCAAAAACATTCATGAGAGAGCTCAAAAATGTGTGAGAAAGCAAAGTTAAAAGGGAGAACTTCGCTCAAAAATGAAAAAGATTTTTTTACCACATCTTGATCTTCTGTGTAACACTAAGTTTTAACATTATTTTGGGATCTGCTGCTCCCTAAAAAATGCTTTTCAATCTCTTTTCTCCTCACAGTACAATTCGCCAAAATATGACACAGCCTAAATGAAATAATCATGTGGAGGGTTTCTGCTTTCACTCATGACAGTGTTACTAGTCACTGATGAGTTAGAATGTCTCAGGAAATTCCCTTATTTTTTTGCACTGAATTACTCAGACACGCGCTAACTCTAAGCTGCAAAAATGTCCTTCATAATGCATATGAATCTTATTCAAAAATCCATGAATTGCAGGATGGATTTTTGGTAAGTAACTAAAGGTGTAGTTCTAACAGATCTGTGCACAATCCCCAGTTCTTTTAGCAAGCTGAAGCATGGCTCCCTGCAGTGTCCTAATCAGCTCTCAGGAAAAGCTGCACTATTCCATTGTCTGCTACAGACAGTTGACACCCATGCAAGGATGCAAACGACTTCTGAAAATCTATACAGTCCTTAGCACCCCTTCACTAGTCAGAACTTGTATAGTACTTAAATCCCTCCCCCCTCCCATTTTATAACTTAAGTATTGTCTTTTCTAAACCTTTGTGCAATGTTATTTTTTCCACTCTGACATTAACCAAATTACTACCTCTCAACCTCTGAGAATTTATGTATGAAACCATAAATAGGTCTGACTTTTATATGGGACATTTTTATTTTTAAAATCTTAAGAGCTGCAAGACTAAATGTGAGGACCAATATCACAGCGCTATGACTAAATCATGACAGCTGAGAGGTATGGGAAAACGTATCCACTTATTAAATTATATATAAAAATCAATGTACACCAATATTATATATCCCTCACTCTAAAGGTGCTATGGACTTCCTCATAATGGGTTACATGTATGGATATGTAGTCGTAGGCCCGCATACATATCTGCTAACCTCAATAAATCCAAACATGAAGAGAAGAAGTCTAAGATGACTTCCCTGCTTAGTTTAGCAGAAGCATATCGGTGTCAAACAGTAATGGAAATCAAACCAGAAGCAGAAAAAAAATCAGGCAGCAACTAAATGTGCCGTAAACAAAAGAAAAAAAATACAAGGAGAAGGCTCAGATGAAAAGGCAAGAAATGTGGAAAAGGAATAAATATTGTTGTAAGTACAGAAAACTCCTGGAACAACCTCATGTTAATCAGAATTTGACACAGGAATGGTTAAGGAGAGGTGAATTTAAACCAAAATATGAAAGGTAAATAGGGGGACCACATACACATTGGTCTACAAAGTCCATTGAACATGTGGGAGAAGCAGACAAATACAGGTTCTGTAAAACAGAACTGGAAACAGTTGTGCATCTTGTTGCTGGGTGTGATACACTAAGGGTAGAGGGCGTGTATACTGAAAGACATAATAATGTGGCAAGACTGTTGCATTGGGATTTGTGCAAACATTACAATACTGAAGTAGCTGAAAAGCATTGGAGACATAAGCCACACAGCATTATACAGAATGATGAAGTTTATATCACATGTGATCACCCATTACCAACAGTTCAGAAAATAGATCTGAGAAAGCCAAATGTAGTAGTCTATGAAAAGTAGGCAAAAGTAGCATTGATCAATGAAATTACTACACCCATTGATTACAGTGTCTTACATACTGAGAGAGAAAGTCATAAAATATAAGGGTTTGCTGGCAGAAACAAGAGCATTGTGGAAGAAGGATACCCAGACACATCCAATGGTAGTAGTAGCCATGTGTTTAATAAAAAAAGAATTTACAGTCATTTAGAAATGCTACCGATGCATGTAACTTGGTATTAATTGCAGAAGGAGACAGTTCTGGGCACATGCTAGGTGCTGTGAAGAGCAATTTTGGCTAACATCAAAGAAGGAAACAATACTGATTTTGTGATCTTTAATCATACACTGACTTAGAAATGGGGTCCATTCCCATCATGGTATTAGAAACCCAAAAGACTTAAGAGAAATTAAACAGAGAGTATGTAGGAATGAGAGCTGGACTAATTGGTTCTGAAGTTACGTGGATGTTACTAGAACAATTTATCACCCCCTTTGTGGAGCCAAGTTGTTTTGCATAAGATTTTGTAAATATAGCTATAAGTTGTGTTTGTGAATACATTTTAGAGTCTACACACTGTTAATCAATTTGTATGTCTTTCCTCCTACCACATCTTATGTATCTATAAAATGGTTTCCTATTTTGCTCAATATCTTTATATAAACGCTCTTCAAAATGTTCTTGATCTTGTCCAACACTAATTTGTCTGTTCAGCTTGTTTATTTCTGCTTTCAAAGTTACGGTTTGATCTCTTTTCCATTTCTTATAGTTTTGCCTCTTGTTATGGAAACATATCCTCCTGGCGTTGATTGCCTAGATCATGATGTTAAACATTTTTCTTTTTTTTTTTTTGCATTCAAACAATTTCACTTTCAAAACTTGCCACATTCCGTCTGCAGTTTTTTTACATAATGCATCACTCCAATTAGTTGTACTTAGTGACAAATTTGCTTCCGTATAGTCTGTATTAGGTTTCAGTTTGGCAGAATTATCCCGCAGTAATCTAACCTTTATAACCTCATGATCACTGCACATCAGTGGTGGTAAAAACCTGACATAAAGCAACTGCCATTTCCTTATGCACAAGGTGTCCAGTATGTTCTCTTCCCTGGTAGGTTTGTTTGCAATCTAAAGAAGTTGTTCCTGAATATGCATTGTAAATAACTTCCTTACTAATGCTGTTGAATTAGTATTATTCCAGTCAGTTTATGGTAAATTTAAGTCCTCAGCTAATATTATTTTCCCTCATCTGTTTCTTATAAAAAATGAATGAAATCTTCTAGGTCATCTGCATTTAACTTTGGTGGGCTATACAACTCCAACAATTATCAGTTCTAAGGCTGTCTTTACTGTCACAGATAGATGTTCTGTATCGCAGGTCTCATAAGAATCTTTAATCCCTATCATAACACCTCCAACTGATTTTTTGTTAGAATGTCTGTTACAGTGAAAACATTTATAGGTTCATAGGTTCATAGATTCATAGGATGATACTAGGCTATTGGCTCAGAGGCCCTTATAAGCCTAGTCAAGAATTTTGCCCACAAAGTCAGCACCTGTTTCCCCTGTTCAGCATGGACACAGGGGGGATCCCAGGGGTGTATTTTCCATTTCCCATCCAGTCATCCAGGTTCCTCTTAAAGAGGGCTAGAGAAGTACTATGCTTGACATGGAGAGGGAGTCTATTCCACAGATGGGGGAGTCTTTGGGACACAAATCTATCCCACCAACAAGTTCTAGAGAGGGAGTCTATTCCACAAATGGAGGAGTCTTTGAGACACAAATCTATCCCACCAACAAGTTCTATTAATGTCACAGACCAGGTAGAGGCCTTGCGTGCGGGTTGCATGAGTAGAGTTTGACTTATGGGTATGCAGCAACTTCATCGAGGCTGGGTCTGAGATGGCCTTGTATACCAAACATAGGTCACCTCTGAGCAATCTGTATGAGTCTGAGTAGAGGGGCAGGGCTTTTAGCCTATCTATATAGAGCAGATGTTTGAGACCCTGGATTTTCCTGGCCAGAAACCTCTGTGGTCTCTCCAGCTGCTTCATGTGCTTGGCAAGGTACATGCCGAAGGGGACATTGTTCTTGATAATGGGTCTGATAAGGGAGGAGCACAGGGATGTAATGACTTCCTTGCTCCTTTATGAAATACCCTTATTTATGAGGTGGGCTATGTAGAAAGCTTCCATACAATGGAGGCAACATGGTGGTCAAAAGTCAGATTGCTATCAACATGGGTACCGAAGTCCCTCACAACTGATTGCATGCTTAGTAAGTTGCTATTAATGTGATAATTAGGGGGATGCCATTTCCCCCAAAGGGGATAATGATGCATTTCTTGGCATTCAGTTTGAGGCCATGGTTCTGGCACCAGTCATTAGTTTGTGTATGGCCTTCTTGGAGGATGTTCACTTCACTATGTGAATTTAAGACAGCCCCAGCTTGCAGTCATCTGCAAACTTGGTCACCTCAGAAAAGTACATCCCAAATGGTAGAGGCCCCAAGACCAAACCTTGGGGTACACCGCTCATTACCGGTCTACTGCTAGAGGTGGCTTCCCCTTTTATGACTGAGTGGGTTCTATCAGTGAGCCAGTTAGCTACCCATCTGGTAACATATGGGTTGATGCCTAGCTGGGAGAGTTTATCTATTATGCCTGAGTGGAGAATAGTGTTGAAGGCTTTGGGTAGATCAAGGTAGGTGGTGTGCACTGTCTTCCCCTTGTCCTTGGCCTTGGTGACTGTTTTGAAGAAGTCAACCAAGTTTAATAGGCATGATCTCCCTCTGACAAAACCAAACTGTGTGGGGTCAAGCGTTTGGAGGTTGCCAATGTTCTTGTATATAAGGTCCATGATAATGCATTCCATGCCCTTGCAAATCAGGCTAGTTAGGCTGATGGGCCTATAATTGCCTGAGTCAGTGAACAATTCACCTTTGCACAGAGGAATGACAGTGGCTGTCCTCCATTTGGCTGGGATGAAGCCAGTGCTCAAGCTTTGGTTGAATAAGGTGCCTAAAGGAGCTGAGACCTATGTCTGAGTTCATGTAGGATACAGCCAGGGATGTTACTGATTCCCATGGTGACTGTATTTTTTGCCTTTGAGAGAGCATTGAAGACCTGCTCCCTGGTGATGAAGGGAGGGGGTCAGGTGCTGGGGATGTCTTGGTTTACTAATGGGGGGGACAGGGGCGTGACGTTTTCACTGAACCTGTCTGCCAGCAAGTTGGCTGTATCTATGGGGTTTGTGTATGTGGTGTTATTGACCACCAGTTCAGAGCAGATTTGGGTGTTACCTTTGAGATTCCGACGTATGTGAAGAAGGCCTTGTGATTGTCCTTAGTGGATGTGGCCAATTTGGATTCAAAGTTAGCCTTAGAGGATT
This sequence comes from Protopterus annectens, assembly GCF_019279795.1. Lineage (NCBI taxonomy): Eukaryota > Metazoa > Chordata > Ceratodontiformes > Protopteridae > Protopterus > Protopterus annectens. Next base: position 1,116,712,314 of record NC_056741.1, read on the forward strand.
TCACCAATAACTTTATTTGCTTGTTCAGACAAAGGAGAGATTGCTTCCAACTTGGGACCTGCTCCTTCTTGGTCCTGGACAGCAGTTTTCCTTTTATTACAGAGTTTGTTTATTGATGCTGTCCACCAGACAGGTTTGCTGTTCCTTGATGAAGATGATTTAGTTCTGTCAGGTATTGCTGAGTCCATACAGCTATGTAGGTGTTCATATAGTTTTTTGGTATAGGCTTGGACATTAGTGTTAGTTCCAGCTGAAGGGACAGTGGCTGTGAAGCTGCTTATACCTGCTCTGAGGAGATTGTAGTCAACTTTGGAAAAGTTTTTTTGTTTGACCCTGACAAGGAGGGGGGTCAGGGGAGATGGTGACTTCAAAAGTGATCGCTTTATGGTTGGATCTTACCAAGGAGGATGACACTGTAGGGTGCTACAGTGGCTACTCATGTTGGTTAGGACCAGGTCCAGGATATTTTCACCTTTCTTAGGGGTGTCAACCAGCTGATCCAATGCATTGGCATTGACGAAGTCAAGGAATCTCTGGGTGTTCATGTTTGGGCTAGAATAGGTCTTCCACTCTATGGTTGGGTAGTTAAAGTCACCCAGGACCAGGGTAAAGGCTTAAATTTTGATGGATTCAAGTAAGTCCAGAGAGGTGGAGTGGACATTCTGAGTTATGGTTGGGAGACTGTAGCTAGCTATGATTTGAATAGGTGTTTTGTCAACAGTTAACTGCACTTGGAGTGTCTCCTGTGCATCATACTATTTGACCAGCCTGGAGGTGTGTATGTCTTTGATAAGTATTGAAACTCCACCTCCTTTGGCTTTGTAGCCCTCCATTTGGGGTCTGCAAGTATGGTAGGATGAGTAACCTGGTAAGGCTGGGGTGCTCTCCCACAGCTGTGAACCAGGTTTCAGTGACTGCAGAAATGTCAGCATCCTCCAGGGCAAGGAATGCTTGCAATGAGTGCAGTTTCATGCTATGACTCCTAGCGTTTAGCAGCATGACCTTTAAATTTAATTTAGAAGAATTTTTCATGTTGGTAGTTTTGTGCTCATGACTTTGCCTACAAAGGCACTATGGGAGAGGCAAGAGCCTTTGCCAGAAGCCTGAAACCCAGGGGAGACAGATGAAGGCCATCTCTGGCAAAGCATCGTGGTCTGTCAATCATGTTCTGCCAGGCTGTCAGATAGTGGATCCCCTTAGAATGACACCAGAAACTAAGCCAATTGTTAAAGTCAACCATTTCCTTTTTGTATTGAGGCATCATTCTGGGTGATGGTAGGATGCTGATTAAGGCTAGGGACATACCTGCCTGGGACACATCTTCAGTGAGCTTAATCATGTCTCTCTTCATATAGTCCAGAGAGGTATGTCTCAAGTAATTCACACCAACATGGACTATGACAGTCATAACAGTACCTGTTGTTAAGAGACTTGAGTGTGTGCGTGATATGGCATATTCTAGCACCTGACAAGCAACTTACCATGACTTTCTCCTTGTCTAGCCTGGTGAGGAGCACATATGTGCGTCTCACAATAGAGTCCCCTATGACTAGTATGTTAGGTTTGTGGCTGGGCCTTAAAGGCTGTGAGACACAGACATGCATACTATGTGTGATGCTTGGTGCTGTGGGTTGTGATGTGCGTGTGTGTGTTTTTGCTTCAGGGGTCTCTTTTGTTTAGGTATGTTTTTGTTAAGAACCTCTGCATATGTAGGAGTATGTCGTACAGGTGTGGGTGGTGTTAGAGGTGTGGCGTTTGTAGTGCTTGTGCAGGCAACCTTCTCAGTGCCAGATGTAGTGGCTTGTGACTGTGACTTATAACCTGACAGAACTAGTTTCCAGTCATTGTTCTTTAATCACAGACAATAACAATAGGAATTTTTGTGTGAATGTAGCAAATTTTTAAATAAAAAAAAATGTATTACTAATGATCCTAGCCTTGACAACTAGCACTGATATGCCAAATGTTGCTATCTGTGAACTGTTAAATTTCTGACCTGCCAAAAATCCTGCCTTGTATTATCTAGTCAAGTATTGCAATGTATCTGCTGCAAAAATTATTTTCTCTTGTCATGATAAGTGGACTCCATCTACAAGAGCTACTGAACCCTAATCCTTCCTCCTTCCAGTTAGTGTAAGATATGGAAGTCTACATATAGTTAAGGTTAATGCAGCAGTGATAAATGTGATAAGCAAAGTCTATAAGTGAATGTACAATAACAGTAGATGTTTGAATGATCGCTGTTGCAGTAGCCACCCCTTCCTCCATCCTCCTGATTTGTTGCCAGGGTGAGGATATATCATTACTACTGTTATTATTATTATTATTATTATTATTATTATTATTATTATTATTATGTTAGCATTGACCTTTTCATGGCTCTAGCCTCTCTCTCTCTTGGTTGGCATAAAGCTCTGAAGGGCTTAATGCCCAAACCACTCTTTTTGTTCAGCTTTGTTTAAGCTGGTAATGGTTTGGATGCATAGAATGTGCCATTAAGCTTTGGAAGCTTGCTGGCTGTCATATTCTTGGAAGGATATAACTCATATAGCTCAGACTACTGTAGCAGTGAACATTCAAACATCTACCATTATGATAAGTTTACTTACACAGCTTTACTGTCTTGCGCTGAATCATTTCAACTCCACATCTTTAAAAATGCCCAGCGTTCATTTATCAGCCATTTCAACATGTCTGCCCATGGAGTAGTTCTTCTGCAGGTGGAAGTTAAATTCATTCCATACACAAACAACTGCTAAGCATTCCCAGTACTTGTTGTGCAACCAAAGCTTTCTATTAAATCCTCTTTCATTCATAGATATGTGGTGCTTTAAAGAATGTGCTACAAGTTCTTGAAACTTCTGGGTCTGCATCACATTTGCCCAGCCAAAATTGCTCATATCTGACAGTTCAAGTGTGCAAATGTGTCTAACAGTGGTACTCAGGCTTGTCAAGTTATTAGCTAATAAAACAAAATCACAGACAATAAAAAGCATTTTTTGTTGGGAACAAACCCCCTGCGCTCATGTTAAGTCACCTCAGGGAAAGAGTTATCACTGCCAGGCAAGTAAAAATCTGGCTCACTCTTTCTCTAGAAACCTGCATGATCAGACCATGATAAATATGTATACAATATGACCATTGAGATGTGGCATCTTTGTGAAGTGAACGACAGCACACAAGTCACTGCTAACTTGAGCTATAGTGATCAAGCAGGTATGAAATGAGCAATTGTGATATAAGCAACTGACTGCAAGTCTGATGTGAAAGAATATGTAAAATACCTTAACTAAATGCAATGCAGTACAGAACAGCATGTCATCTGGTTTACTTTTTTCCACACCCAGAACTGGTTTATGAAGTCAGCTCACTACTATTTTGGGGCAATCTTAAAATTATTAATGAGGAAAAGATGTGTACCAAAACCATGGAACAAAAACATCATCACAATCTGTTAATTTATCTAACTAGAATCTGTCTAACCTTGAAAAAGGCATTTAAAACTTCCCCTTGACATTTCTCATTTGCCTGTCACCCGTATTAACAATAAATGAGACCATGTAGAAGCATGTATTAATAACAAAAATCCAGACATAATTGGCTTCACTGGAACTTAGCTGAAAAGGACCTATCACTGTCGTTTTACATCACTCATCTCTGCAAAGCTTTTCATAACAGATATGGCAAAGCAGTAGTGCAATATAGTGGTGGATGTGCTCCCCTCCTTATTAAAAAGTGGTGTCACAATGGCAAAGGATTCACCCAATTTGATGGACCCCAGCTTTTCACACAAAATCATACCATGCTTTTGGTTGCTTTGGCATATATTCCAACTCCATCTTAATCCGTTTGAAACAATTCTTTCACTTACCTGTAAGGAGACCATTGACAATGCTTTTTGTTCTTAGGATATTCCAGTACTCCAGTATGAACTGAGTTGTCTCAAGCAAAGCAAAGCTATACAGAACTCCAGCACTGCACAGCCTGATCCAGATTACTATGGAGGGCAGAAAACCTAACTGGCAATGACACTTTATTGGATATAATTATAATAAACATACCTGACATATGCAGTCATACAATGTACACTCCAGTTCTGTAATGATCATTGCTCAATCTGTCTGGTTGGCATTCAAAAGAGCTAAAAGCAAGCTGGTATACAGAGGTTCTCTGGTTCATTTCTTGGCTGGGGTACCTTCCATGCAGTCTCCATGTCCTCCCTGTGTTATCATGGATTTCTCTATGTACTTCAGTTTTACTCCCACATTCCAAAGATGTGGTAGATGGATTAGTGACTTCAAAATTGCCCAGAGTTCTGTGCGCAGCATCTGTGTGAGATATGGAAGAAAAGCGTGGCAATCTACTTCCATTCCCTACTTGACTAGTACACTTCTTGGGTGTCAGCAGCTGCTTATGGGATGACTATAGGAGTCAGATGTGACTTGGCAGCACTGAATGGATGGATTTGCCATTGACGTAACCATTTAAAGAAGCTGTGCTACTATAGGAATTAGGCAGTGTGTACTGGAACCTAATTGTGCCTCAGACTGATGTGATTGTAGTCTTTGATAACATTCATAATGCCCTAAATAATTTTATGAACTTTAATTGTACCCTGACTTAGGAATGAGGTCCATTCCCGTCATGATATTAAAAACCCAATAAATTTGGAGAAATTAGACTAAGACACAAGGCAAATTTTTTGCAGTTCGAATGAGGACAATATGAGGTGATAAATATCCTTAACTAACTCTTCCTCTGAATAGCACATGAGAAACAGTGACTGCATTTGAAGAAAAGAAATCTGGGACCTCACTCTAGGTGACCAGTTTCTAAAGTTGCAAAATGAATACAGGATGTTTTTTTTTAAGTTGCACAGTCATAGCTCCTCGAGCATCCAGGGGTCCTGGAAGGTTGTGGAAGGTCCTCAAAGCAATAGCAGGATCAGCATATATATAGTATTTCCATCTGCTAAATCTATTTCAGCTTCATCAACAATCATTAATGATCCTGAATGGCCCAACCATCTCAGAAAATGCATCTCTAAGCTGGGGAACCTACTAAGTACAGCCACATCTGGTGCTAATTTAGAGGTTCATACAAATGATCTTAAGCTTTGAATTTGCTAATGCCTTCTAGTTCATGGCTATTTTTGTTAACTCATTTTTGGCTAAATCTATAACAAAGCATTTTAAATATTTACAGAGTAGTTCAGTTCATTTGTTGGTGAACTTCATGTTTTATTTGAACAGCTGCACTTAACCACTTCCCATCATTATTAATCATTCTCTTTGTACTAAAACTACAGCTTCAAAACGAGTACATTCTGTAATCCTTTTGTCTAAAATGCTCTGTTCCAATGAGGTCAGTGATTTTAAACTTATTTATAATTTCAGCCTTTTGGATATAATTCTGGAGGAAGTGATCTGCAAGCAGCTGTTTGATAAATGTTCTAAACATGGACTGTTTGTACATTCACAGCATGGGTTCAAAAATGGTTTCATATACAAAGTGCAATATGGACTTCAACAGCAAATATTTATTCAAATATGGGGAAAAAATTACATACTGCTGCTCATTTTGTTGATTTATGCACAACATTTGAATCAGCTGACAACACTCTGCTGTTAACGATACTAAACGTGTGATTTTGATGATGGCTATGCAGCTTTCAGACCATTTTTAGCTACAAACTACAGAGCTCTTTGATTCTGCATACTGGGGTCCCTGAGGGTTCGATATTAAGCTATATTGTGTTCTCACTGTTTTTATTTATTTGTTTTATTTATTTTACATTTATTAACTAGGTTAGTCCAACTGAGCCAGGGTCCCATTTTCAGTGGAGACCCGAGGAGAAAAGCTCCAAATTACAGTCTTACCAAAGATAAACAAAAATACATAGTGGTCAGATGTACAGGTGCTTAACATAAGATAAGTTTACTACAATTCACAACCGTGCATTCTTTAAAGCAGTGACAATAATATTACAAAAGAATACCATATATGAAATACACTCTCAGTATTTAACCAAAGAGACATAGTATTAAAATAACTTTTTGTGTTTTTAAATATAGAAAGAATAGAATAGAATTACATGATAGAATAGAAATGGATAGAAAAGAGGTGATATATCAAAGAAGAGTAAGTAAAAAGAAAATAGTTGTCATGTGGGGGGTTGACATGGGCATGACCAGGTCTTTTGTAGACAGTGTTTAAGTTCTAGTTTAAATAGGTACTTTTGGGGACTGCTTCTTATATTGAAGGGAAGTGTGTTCCACGCATGAGCTGCAGAGTATTTATAGAGGAACTTTCCAATATTTGTATTGGATTTATAGATTTCAAGGAAGTGTTTGTCAGTTGTACAAAAATGGCAGCAGGGATTATAATAAGATTCTAAGTTAGAGATGGAGGGGTAGGAAGAAGGATAATTTAGGATGGAGTGGGTATTATGTAATTGAGAAAGAAGCAGTTGTTTTGAGAATTCAGGCCATTGAAGTGTCCTAGGGGCAAGACAGTAATAGGATTTGTAAGGGAGATTAGAGGCAAATCTGCCTATTTTATTGTATGTTTGCTCAAGTTTGGATAGTAGTGTTGATTGAACATTAGTAAGGATAAGGGCTGCATACAGTCGACAGGGTAAAAGGAGAGACTGAGCTAGAGAGGGTTTAAAGGAAGGTGTAAGGGATTTTTGATTACGATAGAGTAGGCCAAGTTTCTGGCGGTTTTCTTATAGTTTGTTGGATATGTACATCAGATTGTAGTTCATCATCACTAATGTCACCGAGTAGTTTGGTATGGGTTTCAGGTTTTATGATGGTATTGTTAGGGGAGGTGATGGAAAAGAAGGGTTTGTGATGTGCAAGTGTTCTAGGAAAGGAGAAGGAGTTTAGTTTGTTTTAGGATTTAGTACAAGTTGATTATCTGAGAGCCGTGTTTCAACTGATGAGAAGGTGTTTTGAGTGAAAGCTAAATGATCAGGAAAGCTATGGGGAGTGGTGATAAGAGTGGAGTCGCTGGCATATTGTAGAAGTGTTGAGCGGTTACTAGCAGAATGTAGTTTGCTAGTGAAAAATATTGAACAAGAGGGGGCCCAAGATAGATCCCTGAGGAACACCAGTGTTGACTGGAAGGAAGGAGGAGAAGACAATTTGCCAGCGAATGGATTGTTGCCTGTTGGATAAGTAACTATAAAACCAGTTTATGGAAGAGCTAGAGAGATGGTGATCAGAGAGTTTAGATAGAAGTTTAGAGTGGGAGACAGTGTCAAAGGCCTTAGAGAGATCGAGGAATAAGCAGGTGACTAGCATGTTTAGCATGTCCTTTATTTGTTCCCTTCTCAAAAAATTAAAACCTACCACCCCCTCAGCTGACAAACTCCCAGAAGAATTCCTGCAAAATGGAGCTAAAGCCATTGCCTATCCCATTTCCATCCTGATAAATAGAACCATAACTGAAGGAACTATCCCATCCATCTGGAAAATTTCTCATATCATCCCGCTACATAAAGGGGGGAACTCCAACGACTTCTCTAACTTTCATCCCATAGCTCTACTATCCCCTCTTGCAAAAATTATGGAAAAGTGCATCCATAAGCAACTACTTAACCACCTTCTCCATAACAACCTACTTGCCAACTGTCAACATGGATTCAGACCTTTCTACAGTACCACCACTGACCTGCTATCCTTCACAAACTGTAGCAACAAAAAACGCAATAAAAATATTCTTTCCTCTGCAGTCTTCATTGACTTATCTAAAGCTTTTGACATGGTTAATCACCAACTCCTTCTAGACATACTGAAATCTCTTTCACTCGATCCTCTATGAATTGGTTCACATCTTACCTAGAAAACCGACAGCAGGCTGTACTCTGGCAAAATAAACTATCTAATCACCTTCCTATCTCCCTTGGGGTCCCACAGGGCTCCATATTAGGCCCACTCCTATTTTCCATTTATATTAATGACCTGCAATCAGCTATTCCACACATCACCTGTATTCAATATGCAGATGACTCTACTATAATCTGTTCAGCCATTTCTCAAACTGAACTTCAGTCTCTTACCCAAAAAGCTTTCAGTACTGTAGAACAATGGTTCTGACCACTGCCTCCTCCTAAATCCCAAGAAAACTAAACTGTTACTCTTCACACCAACCTGAAAGTCCACCCCTTTACATTTCACTCTCACATCCAACAACGGTACTCTTATTTCTCCTGACCCAACCACTAAACTCTTAGGAATAACAATTGACAACAACCTTAACTTTGATACTCACATAAACACCACAATAAAAATAGTTAACAAAAAACTAGGATCCCTTTACAGAATCAAACCCTTTCTTACACCAGTAGCCAGGATCACTATAGCCAGAACCCACTTAATCTCCACTCTACTCTATGCATCTCCTGTATACACCAATGTCTCTAAAAACAACCTCAACAAACTAGCAACATCCTATAACAATATTGCTAGATTTGCTACAGGCTCTCCTTTCAAAACCCATCGCTGTTTGAATCTAAAACAACTAGACTGGCTAGAATTTCTTAACCAGCTTCAATTTTACCAGCTTACAATAGCCCACAAGACCCTGTATCAACCCAGCAACACTCCAATACTCTCTAGCCTCGTTACACCTTATAATAATCTCAAGAATCTATGCTCCTCAAACAAACTGCTGATCAGTACTACCAAATCCAACAACTTAGCAGGTGACTGCTTGTTCTCTAACTCTGTTGGGAAATTATGGAATAAACTACCCTCTGAAATCACATCTCAGACTTCTCTCTCACTTTTTAAAAGAAATCTAAAACTATTTCTCAATAAACACTGGCTATGCTCCTGTACTAACCCTGACTAACTTTTCAACCTGCATAGTTTATAATCTTCCCTTTAAAGTTTCAATATACTATATTATTGCATATAAAATTTATGTATATATGTATATTGTACCTTCTTACGTAATCACTATGAGTATTATAATTTGTACTTCTTAAAAAAAAAAAATCACACACTAATGTTTTTATGTAACAATTGCTGTTTTTATAATATCTGTCATAACTTCTGTATTAATTATGTATGTTTTTCTTGGAGCTTTTCTCCCCGGGCCTCTACTGAAAATGGACATGTATCCAGCTAGACTAGCCCGGTCAATAAATGTAAAATAAAATATATAAATAAATAAATGTTGTTATCATGGGCCTCTGTTACTGTTTGAGTGACAGTAGTGCAGTGGAAGTGCTGTAGTGGGGTCTAAAGCCATGTTGGTGGGAGTTAGCAGGTTATTATCAAGCAGGAGTTTGAGTAACTGGGTATAGACACACTTTTCCAGAATTCTGGATAAGGGGGACAGGATAGCAATGGGCCTATAGTTTGAAGGATCAGTAGAGTTTCCACCCTTGTGAAGAGGGATTATGTAGAAGGATTTCCATACATCAGGGACACAGGCTTCAGTAATGGAACGATTTATGAGTATAGAGACAGGGTAGGCAATAGATTCTGCAGTGAGTTTAAGAAAATAGGATTGTAGTTTATCAGCAGAGGGGAGCAAGGCTTACGTTTGTTTAGGAGAGATTTAATGATGGTGGTGGGAACTGGTTTGAAAGAGAAGGTATTGAAGAGAGTTATGTTGGGAGATGAAGGAAGGGTAGAGGATGTACTAATATTTTGTGTAAGTTTTTGAATTGTTTCTATGAAATAGTTGTTTAGGAGAATGGCAGTTTCAGTAGCTGTATTAGGTAGAAAGTGGTTGGGAGTAGAAAGGTTGTCAGGGTAAAGAACATTATTAATGGTGGTCCAGAATTATTTTGGATTTTTATGTGAGAGAACTGTCTGGATGAGCCCAGACCCATTGTGTAAAGTAATCTGTGTATTGCACACCATCTCACTGTTCATGGAGTGAAAGCCCTTCTGGTTGATATACTGGACTCCATATGGTGTAGGCCACACGCTGATAGCAGTGTAGGTGGAGACAAATACCCCAGGACCTCAATTAAATAGGCTGTGTCTTAGACTGCCCACATAGTGGTGTTTCTTTCCTTTGCAGTCTATGGAAACCAAATATGCTCCTCCACATAATGCAGCATTAAGTCACATATTTAGTGTGGGATTTGTGAGGCTGATATCTGTGAAACTTCTAATTGGCCCTGATGGATGCTGAAAGTCCTATAGCAAGGATGGTTAATGCTACATGGTTTCTACTGGGATAGAAAGTAAATGCACCACCCTTGATTCCATGTGAGGGTGCACATGCATACTACCACCCATACGTTGTCTCTATCCATGTGGTAGTAGTTGACAGTGTCCCAGATGGTATATCAGCCAATGACCGACCTTTCTGTGACACAAAGGACATCACTGCACAGTATAGTGGACTTTGTCCAGCTACTGCAGATGCTACTCCTAGCACCTAGTGCAAGTGATACTTCTGTAAATTGCAAAAATGCTGATGTTCAGAACAGCTGATTGCTAATGCTCACAATGTAAATTTTATACATTTATGAATCTTGCCACCACGTTTGAGTTTTTATTTGCATCCCTGATGGATCTCATTAGCATGCTGACTCTCATCTGCATGTTATTATGCAGTCATTAGCATGCAGTGCATACAAAGCTAGTTCTCCAGTAGTGTAGTCACAGTAGGTGTGTCTCTGAATCACCCCTTCCCCCACCCCTGTACATAGTTATGGTCACCGCTGTATTGATACCTCTCAACCTCTTTCAGCAAGAAATCTGGACAAAGTCATAAATAAAAGTGGGACAAAAGCCCAAAAATAAGGACAAATTTTAAATACTGCTCTTACAAACTTAGAAAGTGGATAGAATAACAAGTTTTGTATTAGCATGAATTTTCTGAAGGGAATGAAGTCTATAACTCAAATGCCTGTCATTATTTTCTAACTTCAATATTTAATGATTTACCACTAATTTGCCAGAAAAACACAATTTTATGAAAAACGGACCAAAAATATGAGGCTAAAATCTGGACATTCTGTGAAAATCTGTACAGTTGAGAGGTATGACCTGTATTTCATGTGAAGCACTGCTCTCTTTGTTTGTAAGTACCTCACATAGTTTTGCAAGTGCAGACTAGCATTCACCCTTTCAAGACACTATTGTTGCCTTGTTTTTAGTGTTATTAGCTAATGCAGAATGCTGTAAAAGGCTGAGTGACTGTGTTTACTGTTCTGAAATTTTTATAAGATAATCTGAAAACCATGTGTAAAGGTACTGATCATTGTACACAGGGACAGATTAAATTAAAATAGTCATTTGAAATTGACAAATGACAACATTTGCAAATCATTAACGATAATATCTTGCCTCAGGATTATTTAGTTATTCATTCCTTTTGTTGACCGGGTTAGTCCCACTAGTTTAGTGGCCTCTTTTCAGGGGAGACCTGAGGTGGTATTCATACTACTAGGGGCAATCTGGCAAGGGCATCAGGGAACTTCCCGTACTGTTTTCAAAAGGTGCTGTGGGATCGTATACATCTGCCTGAGTTACTACTAGCTCAAGCAGATGGGACCTTGGTTTGACATCTCATCCGAAGGATTACACTTTCAGGAGTGCACTACCTCCCTTATGCTGCACTGCATTGTCAGATATCAATCTACCTAGTGCGAGAATATAGCCCACAGCCTTCTGCATCAAAGGCGAATGTGCTGCCTGTTGTGCCACTGACAATGAATATGAGTTTTATCAGCACCATGTAGTAGCAGATCTACTAGTGCAGTAACCAAGTAATCTTGGTTTTAGTGTATCTTTTTTCCCTTATTTTAAAATTGCTACAAAGCCAGTTTTAAAATAAGAAAAAAGCTGCATCTTGAAAATAATTATTTGACCAGTACAGTATCTGTACTGGCAGATAATCACCCCATAGCTTCCCATTAAAGTCAATGAGAAATTTACTCAGAAGTGAGAGGGCATGCTGTTTATTAGCATGGCTTCTCACCTCTACTCCATGAACATAGATAGCATCAGAGTATGGGTACCAGCCCATGTCCACTTGTTACGTAGTCCAAGCACCTATGACTGATTGCAATTAGCAATCAATCACAGTGCATTCTGGACAATCTCTAGTCATATGTCTAGAAACTATTGGGTATTGAAAGAACATTTTAATTTTTTTTTCTGGCTTGAAAACATATGGAACTGTCCTAAGTGCCATGTGTGTGTATCAATGAGCAACAGTTTGAAATTCATTACTGAGCCAACTGTGCTTTTCACTTTCTTTACAATCATGAGCCATAAATAGGCTCATTGTCTATAGCTATCTTGTTGTAGGGCAGGCTGTGTATGAAAACAAAGAGCAGTTACATGATTCATGCAAAACAATCATTAATATGACTAGTTTGTGGGGAGGGAGACATGTATATGTGTCCAGGAGTAGAAGATTGAAATACATTACTATGGTCACTGTCACTTCCACTTTCATCACACTTAATCATAAGAGATGTACACAGAAGGTAGATGTCTTTTCAGGGTTGGGTGAGAAGGTATATGAGACATAAGAAGTATAGAGAATGTGGGTATCATTTTGGGGGCATGTCAGATATGAAAGCAGATAGCAGTTAGAGGATCACTTTTAAATGATTACTGATGTGGTTTATTGAGGACAGTATTTGTCAAAGAGCAAAGGGGACATTATATTTATATATTAATTTTATATGGACTTTCATAGTCGAAGTTAGTGTACCTTCTCAAAACAGACACATTCCATTGGCTCAGTATTATTTTATTAAAAGTCCCTGAATATCTTATTATGCACTTTCTTTGGGCAACTGCCATATAGCTTATTATATGCAGCTAATACATCAGCATTTCAAATGGCTTTTGTTGCTATAATCTGTCACTATGCTTTTTTGCCTTTGGAGGGTGTTTGACCACTGCACAAAAGTTTGGGTAAAATTAATGTACACACTATATGTGTACTAAGTTCTCATTATGCCTGAAGTAAAAAATCCTCTTTATGTAATGAAAATTTGCAACCCAGTAATTTGTATGTAAATGGTGATTAAAAGGTACTCTGTTCATGAATCTAAAAGTGAACTGCACACAGATATCCATCTCTAGTAATGGTATAATATAATGAGAATGAAACTCTGCACTGTATATTGTAATGTGAATGCAATCATGCACATTCTATGTAAATACTGATTATATTGCACTGTTTGTCTTAACAGAGATGTTTACTATCTCTTTATTCTGCATGTATCTAATATGTATGTATTTCCAGTATTTTATGGCAGTTGGAGCTTTTTCCTCAGGCCTATGCTGAAAAGGGTTTAGATTACCCAGTCAGACTTTCCTGATAATCAAATGCAATAAATAAATAATACTTTTTTAAATTATAACATCCTGTGGCTTCAGTGCCATGCTTTCATGTTGCTAAAGCTGTGGGATTAAATTCAGAAGTATAGTGCACTAGAAGCACTAAGACAGGGGTCTCAAACTCAAATAACTACTGGTGCTATATGATGACTAGCAAACTCAGGCAAAGGTGACAGTCTTCAAGACAAAAGGAAATGAAGGCAATGTAGCTAAAAAAGTAGTGTAGTAACTTCCCTCATCTATAATTATACTGGTTTGAGGGCTGCTTGAGGTCCACAATCCCAGTTTTACAATTAGTATTACAGTCCTGTGTGTGTTTTGCAGTTAGACATCATGTTGTCATTACATGAAAGTTTTGTAATGAAATCTTCAATAGATAGATTAGACAGACAGATAGTTAATCTTCCAAAAGTATGGCCCAAAGCCTTTGGATCATGTGCCTTTAATGCCATAGTCAAACATTTTGCATTATACTCAGTTTTTATTGTGGGTACTGTGGGAATCTTCTTCTCATTATATTGAGTACAATAATGACCTAATATACATCTTTATTGAGTTGTTAATGCTTCAGATGTATAACATATCTATATTTCATCAGAAAATGTATGCTGTTTCAATTGTAACATGCCATGGCTATGATGTCATGCTTTCAAGTGGCTAAATTGGTGGGGGTCAAATTCAGAGTTGTGCTGTACTGGAAGGTCCAAGGAAAAAATTGCAGTCTTAAGTGTGTTTGGTAGCTGAATACCATTTGTTGTTACCTAAAAACGTTGTAATGAAATCTCAAAAGGGAACAGAGGTAAAGCCACAGTGGCTTTAGTTCATGTATTCTAATACACAGTCTAACATTTTGCATTATTCTAATTTTTCATTGTGGGTGCTGTGCTGAATATTTGCTTGGTATGTTAAGTACAATAATGGTCTAAAATGCGTCTTTGTTTCTTTACTGAGTTGCCATTACATCAAAAGTAAACATCCTCCATAGTTCACCAGAAATATATATTTGTTTTATAGCTGTTACATGCCTTGACTACAGTTTTTAAGCAGCAAAAGCTGTGGAGGAAAAAATTGTGAAAATGATAAGCCACAGTGGGATAAGGAAAGATGAAGAAAGAAGAGAATGTTGGTGTGTGGGTGGCAGAAATAAGAAGAAGATTGAAATGTAGTGGGCACATTATCCTAGTCACAGCATCACCTGATGTTTTTTCTAGATAGCTAAAAGGATTTTGCCTAAAGAGACATAAGATTGCAGAATGTCTAATATATGCAGAACAGGATTTCCAGCCAGCTGGACCCATTTTATGGCAGTCTCACAGTGGATGCTTAAGTGTTTGGTAGGCTAAGCTGAGTAAAGAGGTTTGGTTCAATGGACCTGAAGATAGCAGCAAGAGAGAGATACAGGAATTTGAATGAAGTGGTTTCTGTATTTATTCCTCGTTCTGCTTTTGTTTCATTTTTGTCTAGTTCACAGCTGAAAGAGGGACCTTTTAACCAGTCACAGTACCTGCTCAAAATAAAAATAACTAAAACACAATCTCTGTTTTCATCCTTTTCAAGGAATTGAGAGCTAGTAGGCTTTGCTGAATCAGAAGATTGAAACTGACTTATTGCATGACTAAAAAAATATGTGAACAAGCACTTCAAAACTCTTATAATTATCCCAGGAGCCTGAAGAACAAAATCAGGAAATTCCTCTATTAGAAGACTCACTTCAAGCCCAGCAATATACACTTTAAATGTCACTCAACTTTAAATCATTGCCAAAACCTTCAGCACCTCCTTTATGATGAGACCACTTAGAACCTTCTTAAATTTGTCTTCTTATGACTGCCCTGACACAAACAGTGCCACGAGACTAAAGTGCCACATAGACCGCATAAGCAGGAAGGGAAAACTAAAACTGGTTGCCACTAAAGTGATCATAGGATAGGACAAACATCTGAACCATTGTCCACTGAGCACAAATGTCAGCAAACTGAAACAATACACTCATCATTACAATAGACGTTTAAGTAATAGAATTTGTGTTGCACCAATTCATAATATGCATGGGGTAATTTTAGAAGCTAGATCTGCTGAGTATTCCTAGTGGTGAGTAGCTGCAGTTCTACATCATGGCTGTTAGAAGTAGTCCAGCTGTACAAAAAAAAACAGATGGTCATCCAACTATGTTTTGTTTTGGTGCACATAACTCCCAAAAAAAGAGTACTATTACCAACAGATACTCTTGGGATAAGCTAAAAGAGCATTTTAAGCTTGAAATAAAACAAGACAAGAACATGCATGTTACATCTGTACCTATCAGTAAATGGACTACAGGGATATGATACAAGCACTGAACAGCAACTAACAATAAAATTAGAGGAACTATGAATGTGTGACAAACTAGGGGAAAGTTTAATAATGTAATTACATATCAGGCAGCACAACCATGACATTTTTATTAGTATAGAACACCTGTATAGAATTAGCTGTCAGACCCAAAACAAGTGCAAGACAAGGGAAATGATTGAAAGGAATCTCTCGTCATAGTGAGTGTACTCATGTGTGTGTTTGTTATACTTTTCATGTTTATATTTATAATTTCATATGTTTTAAGGAGAGTGAAGGACTGGGTAATATTGAAGGTCATGTGTTTTATTGATATGTGTTTAAATGAAATTTGATTAGTGTCATTAGTCTGTTTAGAAAAAAGCAAGTGAAAGATAACTCATCAATAAAAGTGGAGTCTTGGTTGATTTGGCTTAATGTTTTGAGTGTACATGTCTGTGTTTTGTGTGTGTGTGTATGTATATATATATATATATATATATATATATATATATATATATATATATATATAAATATATATATAAATATAGATATAGACAGATGAGTGTAACTCAAAATGTAGAATAGACATTTGGTAGAAGGGTTTTGTGAGTGTAAAAAGAGAGAATGCATAAATGAATGAATGCTCATTTTTGTGTGAATGTTATATGGTTAAATGTATTTTTATATAGTGCAGGTAAGCAGGAATGTACATGAAAATTATGAGTGAATGAAAAAGTGGTGGTTGTGAAGATGTGCAAGACTGTGTTATAACAGTTATGAACAGGAAAGTGTTCACAGGTTACAATAAAGGGATAGATTCACTACTTGTTATGTGTTGTGTGTGTTCTTTGTCCTTTTGTCTTGTGTAGTGGTACTGTCAGGGAAGGTCTTTTTTAATAACGTAATGTGTAGGGGAAGGGTAGGGTTATGGTCAAAGTTAGAGTTAGCACACATGAGTCAGATGCTCTATCCCTAACTTGGCCACCATATCATAGCATTATTAGTTTCTTGGTGATTTGATCCCCTCCTGGTGTTAGTACCTCCATCAACTGCTGGATTTTCCTTCTTTATTCAGTAAAACTCCCACATGTCCAGAAAACATGTGTCCATATGCCCCTTTCCTTTGTATATCTCCACCACAGTCTGTGTTTGGAAAAATCCTTGACAGTTTGGTGAGTGTGTAAAATTACTCAAGTAGGCATTTCCATGCAAATATTCGAAATTTACATGCCTTGGTGACCCATCATGGTGTTTCTAATATTATGATCCATTCACTTTGCCTAATTTCCTCCAATAGTTCTTTCTCACATTTTTTCTTATGCTCTTCCTTCCACGTTTGATTGTCTCTGTTTGGCCATTTAACATTGTGCCAATCAAACTCTAGTGTTTCTCCTGCCTGGCCTTCTTGCTTTAGTAGCCACTATTAGTTTGGGGGGGGGTCCCTTGCTGCCTTTAACCTCCTAGGTTTCTTCATTCCCTCCTTACTTCAGCATTTTAGCCCCATTATTCATTACTCTGTGGTATCCCCACACCAAATGTTCCTTTGTTTTGTACTCTTGTCTGATTTCTGCCCATATTTTGCCTATTTCTTTCAATTATTTGAGACCAACATTTGACTTAATTTATTTTTCCCCATCTTCATGCAATTGTCTGCCTTGCTGTTTCTTTTGATTAGTTCCTATTGGGATGACTGTCTCTATCCAAAATATTCCCTCCTCAATGTTCCACAGCAGTTTGATGTGTTTCTGTCAACCACTTCACATGTATTTCCCTTCTAAGAGCTTCTAACATAAGCTTTGATAGGTTATCTTTTTCCCTCCACTTACTCTCTTTGTACCAGATAATTTCTTTCTATTTTCTTTATACCCATGTCTGCTAATCTCAGTACTTTAACTTCTGTACAGGCAACTGACAGACCCTTCAGATCCACTAGTCCCAGCCAATCCACTTTTCTCCTTAATGTGGCATTGTTTCCCACGCCACTCTCAGTTTCACTCTGCCCCATACAAACTGTGAGTGTGCCCATCTTTGGTAGCTCCCCTGAACACTTGACCTGGGAATAAATACTGGGGCTTTATCCATGTTTTTAGCAGTGATATCCTTTGATCTAAATCTAACTATGTGGTTCGACATCTTTACAGGTGGGCCTTATCTTTTTTGTATGTGTATGCTGCATCTAAGTGTTGATTTCAAACAAATCCATAGATATTTAATTTCCTCCTCCCAGAATATCCCATGCTGCTCTTTCCTCTTATTTACAGTCTCTTCCTTCTCCTTTCTTAATTTGATTGCCTGTGCCTTTCCTCTGTTTACCTTGTGACCTGAACTTTCACGAAACTTTGTAATATTCTCCACATTTTTGTGAAGTCATTCCATGGGCATGTTAGGGTAAACAGCACTTCATCAACATATATGAAATTTTCAGTTTTTCTTGCCCCATCAATACTCTCACAGAGGAATACATTTTTGTTTGTGCCAGTAGTTCCAGATATATATAACAAATAGCAGTGGTGGCAGTGGGGACCCCTGTCTGTCTCCTGGCTCTGTTGTCACTTGCTCTTATAAACCTGGTCTTTTTTACTCAGGACATTTTTCTCCCTATTAACTATCAATTCCTTTGCAGGTTGCCTGCATTACATTGGTCTGCCCTTGCTAACCAGGGATTTTCCTTTCTTCATTCTATTCCATCCATTTACAACTTCCTCTCTGTCTATTGGGTTGATAAGCCTATCTGTCTCATGTTCCTCTATATTCCCCATTTCTGGGAATTGCCATCTCTCTACCCATTCATCATTTATTTCTATTAGAGTTTTCTCATTTTTGCATAGTTTCTTATAGAATTCCTTAAATCTTTGCAGAATCCCATTTAACCTTCCTACTGTCTCAAGTCCATCCTCAAATTTAATCTCAAAAAATCCTCTTTCTGTCTCCTGTCACCTTATCCTTACTACTAGTGTTTAAGTTGCCTTTGGGTTTTCATTAAAGTTTAACTCTTTTACTGCCACCCTGTTGTCCCATACCCTTTATCCTCTCTGCCTTGCAGAATTATTTCAATATCTTACTTTCCCTTTTCCACTTAGCTCTGCCTCATTCCCTTCTTTCTGCTTGCAGTTCTTTGAGCTCTTCTAACATGGCTTGATTACTACACTTCTGCTTTCCCTGCACATCCTTTACTTTCTTTTGAATTTCCTCCTTTACTCTGTACCTGACCCAGTCAATGACCTTTTATTATCTGTCACCTACCCTTCTAGTGTTTTCTCTATCCACTATTTATCCTTTTCTTTTTGGTTCGTACGCACTGGTACCCTCCAGTGTCCTGATAACCCCTCACATTTATTGTAACTCCCACTGGTGCATGATCTGTGAAGAGAATTGGCTCAACCTTAATGTCACTTGTATTGTGTCCATGTTCCTTAGGGGTGCAACCTCTTTGTATTCTGCACCACACTTTGTGTTTGTGGGAGTAAAATGTAACCCCCCCCCCATCTGTGTCCTTTACCTCCCTCTCATCCCATATGCTTTTCATCCCATTGTTCAACAGAAATCTCTCAGGAAAATATCTTCTTTGGTTACCCTTTTCTTTGTGGGGCCTCCTGTAATGTCTTCTCTCCCTGTCACTATGTTCCAGACTCCTATTACAATTGTCATATCTTCCTGAAACCTCACTACCTTTGCGAGAGTTTCTCTGAAGGTTTTAAAATTCATTTGTAGTGCCAACTACATTGAGACAGTTGTTGCCCTTTCACCTTCCCACCATACCTCACAGCGGCATCTTACTTTCTTTCCTTCCTTCCCAGGCTAAATTAGCAATGATCTTATATCTTCTGGCAGTTAAACTTTTGGGTTCTACATGCCACATGTACGGAACGATATGGGCCGCTGACCTCCTTTGACTTCCCATTATTTGGTTTTCTTCACTCTATTTCCCAGCCTAATAGAAACCAAAACCACACTGGAATGGTGAGAAAAGAACAGACATAGTATTTTAAGCGTACTTAACTTTAATACATCCGTCTATTTCCCAGCCTGCTTACATTCAGTGTTCTAATTTTCATTTTCTGTGCTTCCATTTTGCCTATGGTATTTGCCATTGTTTCTCAATTTAGCAATGCTCTTAATGTTTCTGACTACCCATTTATTCCCTTTTCTCATTACCTTTCATTTCTTCCTTTTGTTACTGTTTCAAACACTCCCCACCAGCTGACTATGTAGATATTTACAGCTCCATCCTCTCCTGTGCCTTCAACTTATTTAGCTGTGTGATTGTTATGCTGTTCTATTGCTCCCCCTCTTCTGCTAGAACTATGACAGTGCACATTTGCATTTTGGTAGTTTGTAGCCCCCCTCCCCCTTTGTTTCTCTTCCTTGTCCTTTGTGTACTTCATCCTCCCTCTTTCATTATTTCATCATCTCTAACCCTCCACTACTTCCATCTCACCTTCTTCACTTTCTATTTCCATCTT
The DNA here is from genome assembly GCF_019279795.1 of Protopterus annectens. Taxonomy (NCBI): domain Eukaryota; kingdom Metazoa; phylum Chordata; order Ceratodontiformes; family Protopteridae; genus Protopterus; species Protopterus annectens. The sequence goes on from NC_056741.1 coordinate 1,116,732,424, forward strand.
TTTATTTCTGCTCTCTTGTTGGTCCCTAATTATTTCTTATTTTTCTTTTTTTTTCTTTCTTGTATCCCCTTCTTTAGGTCTCCAATTCTTTCTGGCCTAGCTATTGTGCTTTTTCTTCATACTTCAGTACCATTCTTTGCCTGACTTTATTCACATCACCTTATTTTTACCCTGTCTTGACCTGTTCGAATTTCAAATTGTTGTTTAGCTTGCCTCACTGCCCTGGATCTCTTGAACCCTGTGTATGGGTGGATTTGGTATAATGGTTAGTGTCTTTACCTTATAAACACAAAGTACAGGGTTTGATTCTGACCTCTTGCTGTTGGCTAGGTTTAAATGGTCCTTCAGTGCAGTTAGCCTAATATTCACTTATAGGGTGTGAGCTTGGGATAATGGCTAAGGTGTTTACCTTGCAGACACAAGGTACAGGGTTTGATTCTCACATGGGGTAACTGACTACTAGCCTTAAAATGGCCCACAAGGGCAGTTAGCCTAATAATAATCTATGACCCTATGAATCATAGAATCCCCTTAGGAAGTAATTTGATCTAATTCCTTTACTTTTTGTCCCCATTTACTTAAGCAATAACCCACACCTGGGTGTGGGTAATGCTGGATTTACCCACGGTTGGTGTGGTTTGGTCACGAGGGCGAAGCCCGAGTGGCCAAACAAAGACAACCGTGGGTAAATCCAGCATTACTCACACCCAGATGTGGGTTATTGCTATTACACAATGACATTATTTAAGAAAAAAATACTTACTTTTCTTAAATAATGGCATTGTATAATGCCTCCTTGCTGCCCTTCCGCAGCTGTCCAGTATTCTGGGGCAGTTCTGATGTACTGCGCATGCATATGGTTACGCAGTACATCAGAACTGTGTGTGTGGAAGCAACGGAGAAAGGAAGATCTCCATTGCTTTTAAAAACTTGTCTCGCTATGTTAAAAGAGTTTAACATAGCGAGATAGCTTAAAAAAAAGCAATGGAGATTTTCCTTTCTCCGTTGCTTTTTTTAAAGCTGTTTCGCTATGTTAAATGAGTTTAACATAGTGAGACAACTTTAAAAAAGCAACGGAGAAAGGAAGATCTCCGTTGCTTTTTTTAAGATATCTCACTATGTTAAACTCATTTAACATAGCGAGATAACAGCAACGGAGCTCTTCCATTCTCCATTGCTGTCCAAAAAAAAGACTTATACTAATGGAAAAAGTCCAGGCGACCGGAACTTTTTCCATTAGTATAAGTCGTGCACGCTGAACAATCAGCGTGCACATTTTGGAATATTAATGGGGGGTCATTGTATAATCTCTGATAACTACTCCTGTGTCACTTATTTATTTTCCTAGTGAAATTTCCATATTACCATCCATTGTCCATTCATCCTCTTTCTTGGGGCTCTCTGTATTACCAAATTTGCTTTTCATCCCTTATATACACACACTATAGCTGATTACCAGCATTTTATCTTTCTTAGGAGGGTTAACGTTTCTGTCTTGATATGGGGTTACATTAACATTTTAGAAACTGTCCTGCTCCTTTTTATCTTATTGGTTTGTGAGCTCTCTTTCTTGTAAATCTTGGGCACTGCTAATCTTGTCACAAGTACTTGTGAGAAGGTTGGGTGTACTTGGATCCCCCACCTTCCTTGTCCATCTAAGCCTCTTCACCTCCCCCTCTGATTGGACCCTGTAGGTTGCTCCTCCACCTGCTGTTTTTCATGCTATCAGCTGGAATCCTCTCCCTTGTGAATTGGTAATAATCATCCTCACTGATCCTCCCTTTGTGTTTATTCTCGCCTGCTGATTGCAATCATGCCTTCTGTAACTGAAGCCATTAGCTGTTTAACTTAAAACTTCAGACCCTCAGTTTTAGAGGTAATAACATGTTCTTATCCCATTACATCATTCATTTATTATTCACAACATCCCATGTAGGTCACATATATTTTACTACTCTGTTATTAATTTTACATGCCATTTGCCTTCATCTGTTCGGGTGATTAACAAGTCCATCATTAAACTGCAGATCCCTCCCCTTTTTAGTTCAGTTCTTTCATCCCACATCCATGTGCTGGATCTGTATTGACCCATTGTCATGTTACTCATGAATCAGCATTCAGGCCATCATGTAAAGAAGCTCAGTGAAATATCTCAGCTTGAAGTACAGCATAATTTAGTCCTGTGCATTCCTTTGCCTTAGAACGAAGGCATGTGCAGGTTCATGACAATAGCATTCTCTCCTTCTTCTAGCCTCCCCCTGCTTGCATCTTTTGGGCCATCGTGATCCACTCTGCTTTCTAATTAAGTTTTTGTTGCCTTCTGAACTACAGGTGTAATCCATGCTACACATTTCTTCTCTACAGGTCTTCACCTTCTGTTCTTCCTTTATCCATATTTTTTTTACCCATCAGGCCTTGGTTCCTGTTCTTCCGGTTCACTGGCCTTTGTAGGATAGCCAGCACTTCCATCAGGTTAGTCACAGTTCTCACTCCACCACTTAAAACTATCTGAAATGTGGCATGATAGATTAGTCTTCATTTTATGTGGCATGATAGATTAGTCTTCATTTTGTGTGGCATGATAGATTAGTCTTCATTTTATGTGGCATGATAGATTAGTCTTCATTTTGTGTGGCATGATAGATTAGTCTTCATTTTGTGTGGCATGATAGATTAGTCTTCATTTTGTGTGGCATGATAGATTAGTCTTCATTTTGTGTGGCATGATAGATTAGTCTTCATTTTATGTGGCATGATAGATATGTCTTCATTGTATGTGGCATGATAGATTAGTCTTCATTTTATGTGGCATGATAGATTAGTCTTCATTTTGTGTGGCATGATAGATTAGTCTTCATTTTATGTGGCATGATAGATTAGGCTTCATTTTGTGTGGCATGATAGATTAGTCTTCATTTTATGTGGCATGATAAATTAGTCTTCATTTTGTGTGGCGTGATAGATTAGTCTTCATTTTGTGTGGCATGATAGATTAGGCTTCATTTTGTTCCTTTCTTCCTGCACAGTCTGATAGCTGGTGTAAATATGCTGCTTTTTTTACATGTATCATATGAGGAGCCTTGGTCCAGGAAAACCATCTTGTCCACCACCAACAGGCCTATCCCTGGAGACCATGCTTTCTGGAGTTTTAATTCCCTCATTTCATAGGACCAGAATCTGACTATTACTTGTTTTGGTCCCTCAGCCCTTTCTCTGACAGGCCTCCAGGCTGAGAGGTGCACCATTTCTGTTTTGATGTCCACTTCATTTAGCACAGTCCATTGTATGCACAGACCTGCAATGTATTTTTTTTTCTTCCCAGCTTTGTGGGATCTCTGTAAATTTTAGTTTTTTTTCTGCTGGACCTGTCCTCCAGATCCACCAACTTTTGCTCTACACAGTCCACGCAGGCTTTGGCTATTTCAGGTTACTTGTAGTTCGACATTCTCCTCTATCAGATCTTGAATAATTGTGGAGTGCTCACTAAGATTTTTTTTTTATTTCCTGTATGTTCACCTCCTGTGCCACCAAGCTGTCTTTTAAAACTTGCTTTAATTGTTTTCAGTTTTGTTCCAGATTGCTGTTAGAGTAGTCTGTTCCATCGTTTCTACCTCTCTTCCTGCCAGTTTTTCAGACTCTTCCCTTTTCTTGTTTTTATTTTCCCCATTGGCAGACATTTTAACTCATTAGCGTTCCTTTTTGTTTAAATATGTCCTTCTTAACTTTCTTCCTGGTTTCTGGATATTCTTTCTTTGTAATGCAATTATTTTAACTTAGGGGCATGGAAACCATGAATTTACAACTGCTCACCATCTAGCTATACCAGAAATCCAAAGCCAAAAAATATTTAGGAACAAAGATCAAGATCAGGGACAGATTTTAAATATTGCTGTTATGAACTTATAAAGTTTCTAGACTATCACTCCTTTTCAATAGCATGCTTTTTCTGATGGATAGGAAGACTGAATATCAAATGTCTGTCATATTGACAATTGCATTAATCACTGATTTGCCAGAAAACCACAAATTTTATGATAACCAAAAAATGAGTGAAAATCATGAGCATTCTGCAAAGTTAGGGACTGATGAAAGCTACACATTTTCAGCTTTGTTTCATAAATAATAGCAGACACAAGTATTCCATTTTATTTCACAGAAAGGCACACTACTCCTGCAATGTCAAATACTTAACTCAAGAAAAGACAAGATGGTAAGTTGCTTTCATCCACAAATAGCCTCCACCCTTCCTACTCATCATTTAGTCACTTTACTGTGTAGACCTTATCTGAATGTGATTTAAAAAAATCACAACCTCTTAGAGTCTGAATCAAGGACAAAGCCACAAAGTACTGAAGGACAAGAACTCAAAAAAGAGGAAAAGACGTTCATATGTTGATCTGATAGTCTTAGAAAGTTGCTAGAATTACAAGTTTTGCATTCCATTGTTCGCTTCCATCATCGTGTTAAAAACGAGGGAAGTGTTTTTTTTGTTTTTTTTTGGGTCTCCCATTACCTGCCCTGTTACCTTGGTTTCAGTCTGTGATGTGCTAATTTTCAGTTGCAGGCAGCCAGGTGCATGCATGCACAGTAGTAACTGCAGTACTCTATGATTTGCCATAAAATAAAACAGTTTTTTTATGAGGAACCAAATAAGCATATAAGGTAAACTTGGTTCTGCCAAATCAGAGACCATTTACTTTTGTTTCCTACATCTCAAGACCTTCCCAATTTCCTGGCACTGTCATTCAAATTTCCCTATTAATGCACCTCTCTCTCTTTTCTTTTCTTTCCAGTGCCTCAGGGTCACAGCTGGGCATATACTGTGTATGCCCAAAGAACAGAGTCATCCACTTGAATACGAATAATCTCGATGGCATAAACAGTTTATTTAAAAAAAAGCTTACAAAGATAGTAGCTATTACGTTCAGCACATGATCTAACTAAAATGAACTAGCAGTGCTGAATGTAACAGAATTATTTAAAATGATCAGAGGACATGGTTTCTCTACTGAAGTGGGCCCTGTCCTAAATCATCCCAGTTATAGTTAGCCAATGCTTGTATTCCTACTTTTCCTTACACTCTTCAGTCCCAAAATACAACACAAAATGGTAACCCATTAATATGTAATAGTGTAGTGTAGCAATTCAGTTTCTTGGGTGGAAGCTGAGACACCAAACACAAAATGACATCCTCACCTCTCTCCATGTTCTAGCAGTGGTTGGTAACTGACACAACTCACTGGACAACTGCACAGTAATCCACTGGTAAATGCATGGTGACCATATGCACAACCTGTGCATATTCTCATTCAAAGTCAATCTAGCAATGCTATATGCAGGGATTTGGCCCTAAATATTCCCACCAAGTACCTAAAACTTGCTGTCAGATCTCTATTGTATTTTGTTTGTATAAGTATCAATCATTTCATATCTGAATGCACTGTTTCATTAATATTGAAATGAGTATTTATTCTTTCCTTACATAAAGGAGATATCTCCACAGAAATGTCAAACCTTCATTCTATTGCTCTCCTCTCACCACTATCAAAATCCGTGTGAAATGCACCAGTAACCAGGTACCTCAATACAACCTGTCCAACAACGTCCTCTCATCCACACAACATGGATTTCATCCAAACCATAGCACAACCACTACCTTACTATTCTTACTGAATACTGTCCATCAAGGAAGTGATTATAATAAACTAGTCTCAGCCATCTTTCTCAACCTCTGCAAAGCATTTGATACTGTCTGTCATGCCAAACTACTTCATACACTTCCTTGCTAAGACTTCTCCACTTCCACTCTTGACTGATTCACTAGATGCCTCTCCAATCATACACAAGCAGTTAAATGATAATCAACCTTCTCTATATTCTTGCTAGTTTCTACCTGTGTACCACAATCCTTGTACCGTATCCTCAGACCTGTACTTTTCAGCTTGTTCATCAATAACCTTTCAATGGCCTCATCCATGCTGCTCTCATCCGGTATACTAAAGATGTTATTCTACTCTGCTCTTCATGCTCTCTTTCCTGACTACACAATATCACTTAAGAATCATTTGCATCTATAGGAACATATATCTCAGTTGCTTCTATATCTCTATAAAACTACGGTAATGCTCTTCTTTATAGGACCCATTGCTCCAACTATTGGAACTGTCTGAGTATCTTTCTTCCACATTTCTCTCATTTTTGCTTGAAATCCTGATATTTTATGACTTTGTGTCTCTCTGCACAAAGACATTGTAGTCACTGGGTGTGGTGATTTCAATAATCAATGCTACTTTTATCTTCTTTTCAAGGAACACTACATCCAGTTTTCTCGCATCTGTCTTTTAAACTGTTGGTGATGGGTGAGCCCATGTGATGTAGACTTCATCATTTTCTCTGATGCTTTGTGTCTCATGTTTCTAGTGTTTCTCAGCCACTTCTGTACCACAATGTTTGCACACTCTCCAGTGCAACAGACTTGCCATATTATTATGCCTTTCAGTATACAGTCCTTCTGCCATTAGTATGCCACAACCAGCAAGGAGGTGTGCAATTGTTTCAAATTCTGTTTTACAAAACCTACATTTGTCTGTTTCTCCCACATGTTCAATTTACTTGGCTCTCCTTAACTACTCCTGCATTTGATCCAGATCAACATCAGGTTCTTCCAGAAGTTTTCTGCACTTGCAGCTATATTTATGAATTTTCCACATTTCTTGCCTTCTCATCTGATCCTTCACCTTATATTCTTTCTTTCGTTTTTTAGCACATTCAGTTGCTGTTTGATTTTTATCTACTTCTGGTTTGACTTCCATTTCTGCTTGATGCCAATATGCGTCTGCTAGACTAAGCAGGGAAGTCATCTTAGATTTATTCTCTTCACGTTTCAAAACTTTCACTACATTTGAGTCTTGTGAGGTCACCAAATATGTGTGCAGTCCTACAATTCCAGATCTATACATGTAATCAATTCCAAGGAGACCCATACCTCCTTCGAAACAGGGAATATATATAATCTTGGTATGCAATTATTTTTATAAATCATATGGTGAGCATGAAGTATCCTTCTTGTTTTCCTGTCTAATCTATTCAACAAGTTTTGGGGCCAGTCAAACACTCCAAAACTGTAAGGACAGGAAGAGCAAATTGGTTTATAGCTTGAATTTTGTTCCTAGATGTCAACTCTGTTTTCAGGATTAATTTAAGTCTTTTAAAATATTCCTAAGTTTTATTTGCATTTGTTCATGTTTTACTGTCAATCCTTCATCAATTCCCAAATATTTATACACTCCCTCTTGCCCAAATTCTTTTATATCACATTCTTGTTCCAAACCTATGTTTTCTTGGTGCTGCAGTTTTCCTGCTTTAAAGGTTGCTTTTGCACATTTATCAAGACCAAATGACATTCTTATATCATCTGAGAAAGTTTTGACAAATTGCAGTTGTGCTTTCAGGTCCTCATCTGATGAGCTATACAGTTTTAAATCATTGACAAAGAGAAGATGAAAAGTCTTTACACTCTGTTGTTTTCTAGGAGCCAAATTATACCCATGGCCTAAGCTGTTAGTAGACAGCTTAATGGGTTAACGGCAAGACAGAATAGCAGCAGTGACAGGGTGTCCCCCTGCAATATCCCCCTTTGAATTTTTATCCCTGGAATATAATTTGTCCTCTATCATGGCTTAAATGAAAAGTCACTGTAATATAGTCAGTCTGTGTCAGGTGTATCTTATACATTTTTAAGCACTGTTTTATCCATGAATGTGGGATACTACCAAATGCTTTTTTGTAGTCAATCCATGCCAGACTTAGATTCTTCCCCTTTTTATAGTTATCCACTGTGACTTTATTTAAGAACAAATGGTCCTTTGTTCCACATGACTTGCTTTTATTGCCCTTTTGTTCTATTGCCATAATTGAGTTTTTTTCTAAATGACTATAAAGTCTGTTGGCATCAATTCCAGTGTATAGTTTATACATCGTTGGAAGGCAAGTTATTTGTCTATAATTTTTAGGTAGCTTGCAGGTTCACTCTTAAGTAGGAGTATTGTTTTTCGTGTTGTTAGCCAGGTTGCTGTCTGCTCAGGGTGCACATATAAATATTTCTTACTCATGACTAAATCTTCGTGCAAAGACGTTAATACTTTTAACCAAAAGTTACGTACTGCATCTGAGCCTGGGGTTTTCCATTTAGAGACTTTTCTTAACTTTGTCTCAATCTCTCTGGCTGTTACTTCATCCCATTTCATATCCTGCACCTTTAAACTTCTTATCCTTTCTCTTTCTTCTTCTATCCATTTAGCGTCTTTGTATGTTCCACAGGATTTTCATAAATACTTCTCCAAAGAATATCTATTTCTTCATTTTTCAGTGGTCTTTCAATTCCTTTTACCTTGTTTCCCAATTCTTTATAAAACTGTTTTGGGTCATCAGTATGTTGCTTATTTTATACTTTTCCTTTATATTTATCTGCGTATCTTCCAAGTTTTTCCACCTGTGGTGAGATTTTTAGTGTATTTGTGATAGTGCATGATAGATCCTGATCTGTTCTAATACTTCCCATTGCTTTTATCACGTCTATCTTTCTAAGTGTTTTTATTGCTCTGTTCCCTCTTCTATACTCTTCTAACAGTGACACTTCTTGTCTTAATTGCTCGGTTCCCTCTTCTATACTCTTCTAACAGTGACACTTCTTGTCTTAATTGCTTTATAGTTTTCTCCATTTGATACGTCCATGATGGTATTTGATGGTATTTGATTTCTCCTCTATCTTTCCCTCACTACCCTGTGTTCTTGTGATAGAACTTTATCAGTTATTAACTGTATTATTTGTATAGAGGACTTCTGTATAGAGCTTCTTGTTTTCTCACAGGACTCTCCTGTTAAAAACCACAGCCACATCCTTCCTCCTATCAAGTCTACTTT
>NC_056741.1:1116743845-1116758845 GCF_019279795.1 Protopterus annectens
TTTAGAATCTGATGGGACATGTAAAAGCTTTTTTGGTGAAGCTGAAACCATCAAACTACAAGGAAAACACATTGTCATTATAATATGAGATCACTTTCTCCTATGCATTAAAATATCTAATGCTACCAAGGAAACTAATGTTTTAATCCACTGTATCAGAGGGCTCAGACACTGTGGAGTGACACAGGGGTAGTAGTCTGATGTGTCTTCGTCAGTTGGGGTGCAAGATTTATTTTTTCACTTTTTACCATGTTGCCTTTCATGCCATGTCATATGCAGATAAATACAAAATGAACTTCTACTTAGGCTTAGTATTCTGCATGCGTGCATGAGTGTGTGTGTGTGTGTGTGTGTGTGTGTGTGTGTGTGTGTGTGTGTGTGTGTGTGTGTGTGTGTGTGTGTGCATGTGTGTGTGTATATGTAATTGTGTGTGTGTTTCTATGTATATGTAATTGTGAGCCTGCCTGTGCCTGAGTGCACATTCATGCTGTGCATATTGAATAAAGTAATTTGTGCATCTGAATCCATGTATTGTTGAGTGAGGAGGAGCACATGGAGATTTAATTATATTTTCCAGATGCAGCTCTAACCCCTCTCCATATGCTGTGTCTAGCATGGGAGCTGGGTGCAAATTGTAATCCAGGTAAGGTAAACCAAGATATATTTTCCTGTGTTTTATTTGGAAACAGCTTCACATTCAGCTGCTGCATCATTTAGGGTGGTACCTCCACCTGGTAGAATAGCACAGATGATTAATGTTATAAGTTGCAAGTGAGCTTCAGACTTTACTTTGGGTTTAAAACTCCTTGTCTCCATATGCACACTGTCTGATTCCAGGCAAATGACTTATCCAGTTTAGTGCTCCTAAGTTACCTCTGTACTGTGCTTTCCTGGGTAACACATAAATAAATAAAGTGAAAGCATGTAATAAACCAATTACATTTTTATCTGTCTTCCTTCTCTGACAGAACAGTCCATTTTCTTTCATTGATTGTTTCTTTCTGTTTTGCTGATTAATGAATAAATAAATAAAATGACTCCATAAAATAACATTATCCAGCTCTGAGAGTGGGGCCTGTATTTTCTCTTACCAATTATTTTGTCTTCTTCACTTTAAGCGTAGTATAGTCCGTGACATGTAAGCCAGAGTTTGGATACAACACAGGATCAGTCAGATAATCTCTGCAGGAAATGTAAACTGCAGGATCAAGTGCATACATACATACATACATACATATAAATATAAATACATAGACACGTTAGTATAAGATACACACATACACACACACACACACACACACACACACACACACACACACACACACACACACACACACACACACACACACACACTAATATAAATCACTTTAAAACAATGGAAGTTGGGGAGTTTTTGTATAGCTCCCATGTGAGTAACAGACTGCACCAGCATATTTCTGTGATACTTCAGCATATGTAAACATGGAATAAAACCAGTGATTAAAGTGATGTACAGCATAAGGGACTGAACAAAAATGCCATAATAACATTTTTGTTAGCGTGGGTAAGTATCCGCTTGGTCAGCCTGTGGAGGTAATGTGATGCCTAGTAATTACAGAATCTGAGCAGTGCATCTGCAGTTTCTTCTTATCATGAATAATACATTAGGTTTCATTGTCCTTGTGTTATTGAAAAGGTTTGAAGTTCTTGATATCTAGGTGACTTTAAACGTTCACCAAAGATTTTTTTAAAAATAAGGTCAAAACTTACACCGTGACAGGATATTTGGTACTGCTTTAAGCACTTTGGATATTTCAGAAAAGTACCAAATTAGAGCTGTCTATAAACATTTGGAATCAGTCGGGAAAAATTGGTTGACAGGAACAGAAACTACAGCAGAAAGAACCACGCGGCCACTTAATCTGTCACGAATCTCGATGTACTAAGGCATGCCAGCAGGTTTTTGTAAAGTAATACCTGCATGGTTCTGTGACTAATAACTTCCAATGCCATGTTGGTCTATGGCTGTTCTCTTGTCATAAGTCAGTTTCACCTGAGATAAACTGAAAAATGATGGTTCACTGGTATTTTGTCTGAACAAAAATGTATAACTAGTGTGTTCAGTGTTCCATTAATCATTATTGCTGGACAAGGGATTCTATTCACACAAACCTATCTGCCTTTACAAAGCATATGACTGAAGAACAGCTTTGTTTCCTGATAAATTACTTGCATTGGTGCATCAATACACACTTGAAACTACCAACTGAGTGCATGCACGTGCGTGCGTATACACACACACACACACACACACACACACACACACACACACACACACACACACGCACACAGTACACACTCTGGTTTTAAGTGGTTTTCTGCCTGCCAGATATGAGTAGACTCAATGTAACGGTAGGAGCTTAGTCAAAGTGTACCATACCTCGCAACCGTCTTGATTTTCGCCTTGTACTTTTGGTCTGTTCCTCATAAAAGTTGTGGTTCTTTTGGCAATTCACTGAGGACTGAAGTCAGTAAATAATGATATACATTTAAGTTTCAGACTTCATATCCTTCAGAAAAATGCATGCTAACACAAATCCTGTTTTTTCTGTAAGAGCAATATTTAAAATCTGTCCCAGTTTTGGAGCATTTGCCTCCCTCATTATTTTAAGTTTTGTCCAGATTTCTTGTTCTAAGAAGCTGAGAGTTATGAAGTGCACAGCATGTTCTAACGTGGATATCCCACTGCTATTCACATAGAATTATGTGTTTAACATGGAATGTGTCCAGACCAAAAGGCATGTACAATGTGAGTTTAAAAATGTAATGCATAGCTAAACCACTGGTAAGCAGCTGAATGCAGAAAAACAGTGTAAGAGCAAACTGACACAGGTCAGGCAACATTACTCAATTATACTGTATACCATTATGCTGAGAAAGTATGAGAAAATACATGTTAGGAACTTTTTTGAGAAAGTGGCTTTTTGAAAATATTGACATTATAAATTACCCTTATTCAACTTTTTCAGTGTTTTGTTTAAACTCTACAATTCATAATAAATTTAATACCCCCCATAATAATAAATATAAATACCAAATAATATATATCCCCTCTCTTCCCAATCAAACAATATAACAACTTGAGAAATCTACGCCTAACAAAATGTTGATTTATATCTAACAACTCAACAAGACTAGCAGGTGACTCATATTCTCTAAGTTGGTAAAATATGGAATCAACTACCACAAGACCAACCTTCTCTCTCTCCCTCTCACACTATTTAAAAACTAACCTAAAACTTTTCTCCAACCACTGGTTATGTTGTACTAACCCTAACCCTGCCTATTCTCTTATCTCTCTATATCTGCTACATAACCTATTTTTTTTTTTTTTCTACTTTTAAATCTTTACACCCAATCTATACTCAAATCTTCCTCTTTAATTTCTATCTCAGTAGTTACTACTTACAACACAAAACCACCACAGATACCTACTTTATCTTTCTCTGTACTACTATGTTAAACTGAAGATGTACTCTATATATTTAATGCCTCTAATCATTAGCATCATCATATGTTTATATATTTTTAGTGTGTATTTTTTTTTTTTTAGATTTTGTTGTGTACTTTTTTATATAGTTTTTTATATGTTTTAGTTTTTTTTTTTCCCTCCGGCGGGCACTGAAAATGGACATGTATCAGTTGGACTAGCGTCAACAAATGTAAAATAAATAAATGTAAAATAAATAATATGCTCACTGTGTGTGTGTGTGTGTGTGTGTGTGTGTGTGTGTGTGTGTGTGTGTGTGTGTGTGTGTGTGTGTGTGTGTGTCTGCACTCGCGCATGTGCATGCTAGAGCACTGAAATCAACACTGTGTAACCTTGGTTGCCTGTGTTCAGTACATGCTACAATAGGCCTAATTCACCCTTGTAAGTTACTGTGGCAGAGACCTAGAGCAGCAGTATTGCAGTTGTTATAGTATGTATATGTTTCTACTTTGAATATGTTCAGAAATCATTTTCACAAGAATGATGTAACGTTTTACACTTGAATTATGACTTCTTTCTAAACTTTTTTAGGGGCTCACCTAAACCCAGCATATTCCCTAAGTATGTGTCTTTTGAGAAGACTTCGATGGTGGAAACTTCCTTTCTATATCATATTCCAATTTTTAGGGTCCTTTTTATCTGCAGCTGCTGTCTACGGACTCTATTATGGTAAGTAGTTTGATTATCTGTTGTAAAAGCATATGCATTTCCTATTAATCATTACTTTCCTTCTATTCTTTTTTGTTTTCCTTGTCCTCTGTCCTGTTTCCTGAGCTACAGTCCTCATATTTTCCCTCATTTATTAGAAAATGAGCAATTACACTGTTGTAGTGGATGCTAGTGAGTTAACAGGTTGTTGGAGTCTACCTTAGAGGCATATTAATTCTACTGTAGCTACTATATAGTAAGTAAGCGGGTCCTTTCAGTTCCCCCTTGAGCTATGGCAGTATAATGCACTTCTGACAGCCAATAATAAGAGTTTACAAAAATTGCAAAGTCAGATAATACATCTATGCTCTTACTGTATCCATACCCCTACAACATAACCTTTATATTTCCTACACTAGGAAAATCTCCTACACCAATTTAAATGCAGCACTTTGTTCTGTAAAATCCCATATTCAGTTGCATCAACAAACCACTGCTGATTCACATCAGGATGACAGCAACATAAGCACGTGTGTCCCTGAGCCTGCCAGATTCCAGCAGCCCACTACTAAACACCTTTCAAATCATGTAATAATAATGACAGTTTCCTATTACCTTATTAAGCAAGTACTGTAACATTATACACTTGTCTGACTTATGTGGAATTTCAACACGGAGGCTGGCAGAAGAGATGCACATCTTCAGGGGGTTAGATGGTATTTCTTAAACATCTAGGAGGGTCCAGTCACAGAGTAACAAATAGTGTAAGACTATGTCTGCTAAATTTGACATGGTGGAGCCTCCCTAACAGGACTTGGGTTAGGATGAATCCCAGGCTGGTACCACCACATGGATGGTGCAGATAATCATTCATGGGCAGAGCTCAAATAGCAGTGCCCTGCAGTACTGACTTCCGTGCTGCAGAAAAGGTAAAGTCACAGTCAAGACAATAATGTCTGATGAAGGTGATCACCAAAGACCAAGTGGCTGCAGCATGTCTGGAAAAGGGACCTTTGTGAATCAGCGAATGGACTTAACCACTCCTCTAGTGGAGTGAACTTTGATTACAGCATTTGACATTGCTGGCTACCAAACTAATGGTAGAAAATAATGCAGCTGGCAGTCCACATGGAAGGTGTCTGGTATTCATCATCCCTTCCCTTCCCATGGTGAAGGAGATAACTAGCTTAAATGCTTCCTTAGCTCTCAGACTCACAACAGGAAGTACATTAGCTGTCAGTGCACACTCAGACTGTGAAGGACCCTCTCCTAATATATTTTCTCCATGAAAGAAGATAGGGGACTTAATGAACTGACTCTGGATGACCTCAGAATTCATGTTTGGAAAGAAGCATAGGTTCATCCTGAGAGAAACACTCTCCTTAAGAAAGACCAGATATGCTCCCCTACACATAAGAGACTGGGGTTCTGAGATTCTTCAATTAAAATGTGATGACCACCAAAAAGAGTTGCTGAGCTAAAGAGCTGAATTGGCAAATAGGTCCGCTTGTCAGTCTTGAAGTTTAGATCCCACAGAGAGGCTAGGGGCTTTCATGGGGGAGGTTAAAGATGCAGAAGTTCTTTAGGAAAGCTTGACTGGAATGTGTTAGGCTACTGTCCTGCTGTCTGCAATGTCATGATATGTAGAAATAGCTGACACATATACCTTGCCATGGAATAATTCAGATGCAGATCATACCAACACCACCTGTAAGCTGATCAGGCACAGTGATGGAAAGTGGCAGTCCACCCAGTGTAACAAATGTTTGTACTTGGAGGCGTAGGCTTGTCATGTATAGTGCTTCAGAGCAGCCTCAGTAACATTTAAGATCCTGAATGGCAATTATGGTGGGGAGTAAATCAGGAGCCATATCCAGAGGTATAACCACTTGTCTACTCAACCAGGACAGCCATTCTTCGTTTGGACAGAAGAGTTTCCTGTTTTACCAGGAACCTTAAAGGCTGAAGGAGCGCCTTTCCTTGGTATCAAGGAGGTGACAGCAATGAGTTGTCGTTTTTCTTCTCACAGCTTTGCTATGCAAAGTAGACTTGATGGGAGTATTAGTAATGACTACAGGAATTTTCAGGAGTGGAAAATGCATCCACTTTTCCCTCGCCTTGTCATACTGAACAGAGTAACAGTTGGAGAGATCCACATTTTTCCAAGTGGCAAATAGGTCATCTTCTGGAGTAGGACTGTCCCAGTCAACAAAAGGAAATACACTCAGACAGACAGACGCGCGCAGACACACACGCACACACACACACACACACACACACACACACACACACACACACATATATATATATATATATATATATATATATATATATATATATAATCCTGTCTTTCATTCTATTGTCGACACATCTGAGGCAGTATGTGAAAGGGAAGTGAGATGTATTTAAAATCAGCAAATCATCCCGCAGATAAATGCTGTTTTAATTTAAATTCTTTTTAAAGAAACGCTTTGAATTAACTTATGGCAGATTGCACTAGGTGCCTTATGAAAGCCGATAGGGGCGGTGCCCTATTAGGAATGGAAACTGAAAGATATGTTCAAAAAATAAGAAATTATGTTATCTTATGTTAGCTATTATAAACTAGTGAGCATGAGTGATATTAATAGAGCATACAGCAAAACTGATGAGATGTCACTAGGGTTGCTAACCAAAGGTTTACTTTCACAGGAAATGTTCAATATGTGTTTGTTTCAAAGCCAGCAATTTATGTATTTTTTGGCATTCCCAAGGTACATAAAAATGAAGTAGACCCTCCTTTTAGGCCACTAGCATCAGCTGCAAGATTAAAAACAGACGCCTTGGCCATTCTGGTAGATAAAAAGTTGAACCCATTAATGAAACATGTACCCTGTTATATAAAAGATACATATGATCTTGTTGACAAATTAGAAGAACTTGCAGTTGCACAGGAAATGTGGTTAGCTACACTGGATTTGCAATCTTTCTACTTGATTATTCCAAAGGACATAGGAATAGCATGGGTAATTTATTTTATCCAAAAAAAAAATAAATAAATAAAAATGCTGAACTACCTATTAATGAGGTGTTTTTAACAGACAAACTGCATGAACTAATTCTTAAAAATAGTGTCTTGCTTTTTAACAAAAAATGTTGCAATCAGGTTTCTAGTTTGGCTATGGGAGCATTTATGGCTCCCAGTTATGCAAATCTTTTTATGGCCAGAAGGGAAGATTACTTTGTGTGTCGGTCAGCGCTTTATACAGTACATTACTTTTTACTGGTGATATAGTGATGACATTTCTTTTCTGGTCAGGGAGTTTACAGAAACTGGATTATTTTCTAAATTAAGTAAGCAGAACTACTCAATCTTTACAGTTTACATCACACTTTTCACAGGATGTGGTCCAGTTTATGGACATAGATATTTTTAAGAGACCTGACATACAAATTTTAGGTACAAGAGTTTACAAAAAGCAAGCTAGTGGCAATTCCTATGTTCACTACAGAACTGCACATCCAAAGGGCCTAAAAATTAACACAGTTAAAACCCAGATGATTGGGGTCTCGATGCTGACATGTGAAGAAACACATTTTGAACAAAACATGAGAAAATTCAAAAATATGTTTACATAGCGAGGTTACTGTAAGTTGATAGTTAATGAAATTGTAGAGCAAGTAAAGAAAGAGAGGTCAGGGAAATTCAAGCCATATTAGTAGGGTTGAAAGGGAACTAAATGGATTGTCTTCCAGGGGTCCTTTCTAGTTTAAGACCAGCAAACACCAGAATGTGCCCAAGACAGGTCATAGATCCCTTGTGATTGGTCTCCATGATGAGGTTGAATTCAAAGACTTTCCCCTCCACTGGCATTCCCATATCTAAGTCCAGAATGTGTTGGAGCAAACAGTGACATCATCCTCTTGGGTCACTTACCTGGCACACTAAAGGAGGCAGCACTGTGTAATGCTTAAGGACCTTACTGCTTTTGGATTTGTCAAGTCTAAAAATACTGAAGAAGCAGGAAGAAATCATAGTGATCCTCTACAGAGGTGAGGGTCTTTTTCCACTTCAAGAGGGTTTTCAACCAGGTCTTGTGCAGGATGTTAAAGGCACCTCCCTTACAAAAAAATTACAACAAAAAAGTAGTTATACCACTATAAAAGCTAATGAAAGAGTCTCAAGAAAGTCCTCTTTGAATTCAGCATTTGACAGATCTTCAGACTTTTCGTCAGCCTTCCATACAAAGTGATACTGGGACCTGGACAGGGGAAATGAACACTTGAGACCCTGTGCTCCAATGTGTTAGAAAATCACAGTCTCTTTTTCCACTTATACTAAGCTCTAGATCCTTGCCAAAGTCAAAGTGTATAAATGCTGCAGTCTCTTTGGTCTATGCTTTACCATGATAGCAGATAGGAGTCAGCACTGAGATTCTTAGCAAGGCACTCTCTCCATTCAGGTTGGAGCTTATAAAGACATCTTTCTTCCCGAGGGCCAAAGTGGCAGAATCAGTATGTCTCTATGCTGTATTGATGGCATTCCAAATGTCTGACACCGGGGAAAGGATAACGCATACCTTCTTAGGCTTCTTCCTGAAAACTTGCAGCAGATATTTCTAGGGTAAAGATAGGGACAAGGACAACCCACGTTGTTGCTCATAAGCTTGAGGCCCTCCACATAGGAGGCATCACCTGGAGAATAGTTAGATAGGGTGCACAACTTATCATCATCCAGAGATACTGGCTTTCAGATCCTCTGACGTCTCATAGGAACAAAAGTGCAAAGGAGTATCATGTCTCTTACTGTTCATTGATGAAAATGTCCTTGTACTCTCAAGCAAAGATGAGCATGTCACTGACTAACACCAGGCATTGCAGGACCAAGAACCAGTGTTTGTTTGTGCACCAGCCAAAGATGGCACAGGCTGGGGAGAAGCCTGCTCTTGGCCCAGTATGGGCCCTAGACCAAA
Organism: Protopterus annectens; assembly: GCF_019279795.1. Lineage (NCBI taxonomy): Eukaryota > Metazoa > Chordata > Ceratodontiformes > Protopteridae > Protopterus > Protopterus annectens. The sequence goes on from NC_056741.1 coordinate 1,116,752,975, forward strand.
CTTTCTAAGGGAACAATTCCACATCTGTGATGCCAGTCCCCACCAAACTTCAAGACTTCAAGATTCCACTTGTTTGTAGCCCCTTCTATATAAATTCTGCCATAGAATGACCCAATGAACCATCTTCAAGAGGGACCTGCTGGCCAGACTTGGTTGGTGGAGCCATCCTATAAGAAGAGGAAGAGAGTCCTTGATCCCAAGTACCATTGATCCCATGACTGGCTGACTCAGATTAGACTGGTCAACCATGAGCTCCAGTCATTCATCAAAGGTTGGAGCAGTTGAGGATCTATAGGATATACCCCTAAAGGTGGGAAGTGAGAGTACACCCCCATTCCCTACATTCTTGCTCAAAAAAGAGAAAGGTTGGGGCATGAGCCCTCACTGCCTGCAAAGAGAATGGGAATAGATGAAAATTGGCCTTACCTTCAGAGGTGTCAGTCTATGACCTGTTGTTTGAGTGTTCTTATGGTGATGCTCCAGCTTATGACTGAAGCTCTGAAGGCAAACATCCAGCCAGTCTTCCAGTGAAAATGTCTTGATGACTGCCATGTTTTTGGCCATGAAGTTAACTAAAAATGTCTCCCTCTGTCACCTTATTCATCGTTTATAACCAGGTTGAGTCTCTGTCACTTGCAGCACTTGTTAGCATTGTGCTCCTCTTTAAGACAATAAAGGTAGTGCCAGTGCACATCCAGGCTAGTAATTTGATACCCACAAGAATATTCACTGTGTTGTTTTCTAGTCATTTAAATGCAGGATTTTAGTGACTGTAGCACGAACTGTGGAGCAGAAAAAAAAAATTAAATATCTGAGGAGCCTGGAGGGCAAGCATACTTATTTTGCCAGTGTATTTCTTACATTTACATCCGTAAGGGCATGTGGATACCCCATGAATATGGGGTTTCACTGAAAAAAAGTTCTGAACTGTAATTGGTAAAGATATACTGAACCTTGGACCTCTCAAAGTGGTTCCTTGATGTTAGACAAATATTTACATGATCCAAACTGAAAGACATTGCTTCCATTTTTATGCCACTGCAGAACAGGTAGACAAATATGGTACTGCAGCTAAGCTACTCCCCATTACAAATGTGTACTCTGTAATGTGTACATGTTATAAAGTGAAGAATGGTGGGCCCGAGATGGGCACCAGACACTCTGTAATGTGTACATGTTATAAAGAGAAGAATGGTGGGCCCGAGATGGGCACCAGACACTCTGTAATGTGTACATGTTATAAAGAGAAGAATGGTGGGCTTGAGATGGGCACCAGACACTCTGTAATGTGTACATGTTATAAAGAGAAGAATGGTGGGCCCGAGATGGGCACCAGACACTCTGTAATGTGTACATGTTATAAAGAGAAGAATGGTGGGCCCGAGATGGGCACCAGACACTCTGTAATGTGTACATGTTATAAAGAGAAGAATGGTGGGCCTGAGATGGGCACCAGACACTCTGTAATGTGTATATGTTATAAAGAGAAGAATGCTGGGCCCGAGATGGGCACCAGACACTCTGTAATGTGTACATGTTATAAAGAGAAGAATGGTGGGCCCGAGATGGGCACCAGACACTCTGTAATGTGTACATGTTATAAATAGAAGAATGGTGGGCCCAAGATGGGCACCAGACACTCTGTAATGTGTACATGTTATAAAGAGAAGAATGGTGGGCCCAAGATGGGCACCAGACACTCTGTAATGTGTACATGTTATAAAGAGAAGAATGGTGGGCCCGAGATGGGCACCAGACGCATTACTGCACACTGCTATGCTGGGAGTATAAGGAGAAGGACATGTGAAAGACAGCCTTCCTAAGGACATATCAGTGTCCAGAGTGCTGTCAGTTTCATGGCTTGGTCAGAAAAATGTGTGGTATTTTGATGATGTGGATAGCATTGTGGCTGTCCTTCCTGCCAACTTAATGTTGTGGTACCACCAACATTTGTATATCATGCACCCTTCAGTGTGTGCTACTAGTTTTGATGTAATTAATTAAGGTGAGGTTATCTCTTCTGATATTCCCATAAGGGCAGTTAGTCTAGTACTGCCCTATGAAACTATGAACCTATAAGAAGTAAACTTATATACTAATATGCCAATGGACCTACAGTCTACATCAGAGGAAGATGTAGTGGAGTCAAACTTTTAGACTAGAATATCTTTGTCTGTTCTTGTAACTTGAATTGTGTACTGAGCCAAGGAATCTGTACAATGCCTTTGAAGGCTTAACACCAATTTAGGCTGGCACGTAAAACTTTCAGATATACTTTTGGAGTGATGCTAATTTTGATTTTATCCTCATACTTTCAGAGGAGGCATTAAAAAGCAGACTTTTTCCTCAATTTCTTCTTCCCATTATAAGATGTCTTCACGGGTACTGGTCCTGCAGACGCTGCCAGAATTTCACAGTGCTTAGTCATTTCAAAACTCTTCATGCAGGTCAGCGTCTATAAGGTATGGAGGAGTGATTATATTCTTACATATAATTTTTTGAATGAAAAAATACTGCTAGGAACCACCACGATAAAATAAAAAGTCCAGTTTATTTTATGAGAAAACAAGCGCTTTCACGCATACAAATGCGCTTCATCAGGTTACAGTTTATACATAAAAAACGCCCATTTATATACTAAAATAGTCATCAATTAACCAAGATAATTGTCAATTGACTAATTAATTAAAACACAATTAGTGTAGTTAAAACATCCACCAACTTACGTCACTTCTCTCAGCAGACTCTGAACAAATACAACAAATATACCAAGTATCTTTTTGCATTGCATTAGTGATGCTACAACATAAACAGTTAAAATATCACATCATGCAGATCAAACGGTAGCCTAGTGAAAAACCTCAGAAAATCCCATTCATTATATCAAAAGCCATGATGTGCAAATATATGCATATGCGCTGGAGCCGAATACATGAATTGTGTCGTGCCACTTTAAATAACTTAGACCATATCAACTTATCATCGTAAATGGAATGAACATAATTGTTAGCCATCCCATTTTTTGTAGTTCATCATCATTCTAAATTTATAATCAGCAAACAAACGTATGAGTAGATAGCAGCATGTAAAAAACATCAGCGTGCAAAAATAAATCATAATATGTCTTCCTTCATCTTCTTTAACTGTTCTATTTTTTACTTTTTACTTTTTAGCTTTATTAACCCATGAACCATATCAATTACTGTAGAGAGGTTGCCCTTACACTCTGTACATTTCTAGATTTCATGTTTCTATAATGCTCCTATGTATCCAACGGCAAGCATATTATAGCCGACAGCCTTCATCTTGGTATCTAATGCCCAGCACAGTCAGAAACAAATCTGTCATGGGCTTAAAGATATATATGTTCCTATATCATCTCCACAAACTCATACAATCGTATTAATTCAGACCATTATATGCATTATTCTTGATATATACAGATATCATGGCTTAACATCGCCATTACTTATAAGTGATAAAAAGACTTATATGAAAATAAACTTTCATAGGCAACATATCAAGAAAAGGCAGAACAAAGCTCAAGCCTTCATAACCAACCCCAAGTACACAGATGGTATATCAAACAATAGTAATATAAACTCTACTACCAAAAAGCCCTGATGATACAAGGCAAATGTTGGTATATGATTCTGCTTGAATACTCAATCACAGTTTGAGACTTCATGGTGTCAAAGGTCAGAAATTTGTCAGCAGACATTACTCAACAATTTTATGATGGATACAGCAGCGTACATCGTTAGTATGAAATGTAGATGAGCGTTAATAAAAACTTCTCATTGACTACATGTTATTGATTATCAAAATATAACGGAAAATCGTGGCTCTGATTCCAAGGCCATAAAATGTAAATCATCACTGAAGTCTCGGTGAAATGGTTCACAGCTTATTAGTATGGCCATACCATGTATAGGTATATTTATAAAAGGATATTTATACTAAAGGCCCCACGATCAACATCCCATTATAAATCAAAGCATAGTTAAAAAATATATAATACTGATCCAAGGATACAAACTATGCATCAGTATGCACATACAGTCACTATCTCATATGGATCCTAATATAGCGGGACGTATATTAACAATATAATTTTTTGTTACTTCTCTACATCAGTGCACTTGTCTTCCTGTACTTTATAAACATCTTGTTGGAGAAATACCTGTAAGGTGAAAGGAAACAGTTTTATCAGATATTTTTGTAATATGCTCAAAAAATGCTTAAATGAGAGAAGTAAAATTATTGTTGTCTGGTAATGTATAGCAGAGCAGAGTACAGTATCTAAAATCAATGAATACAGAGACAGGTTAGAACAATTGACTACAAAGGTCTTTAGCAGGAAAAAAGAGATAATAGTCTTTTCAGTCGTGTGACAGCCGTGTAAAGTTTTTAAATTAATAATGAGTGCAGTCTCCATGGGTGTAGCACTTCACAGAGTTGTGTTCTGTGTATAAGAACTGAATTCAAGTATTCTGAATTAGAATGCTAAAGGCAAGATTTTATATTTATATACATATATATATATATATATATATATATATATATATATATATATATATATATATACTATAATACAGTTCATGTATGAAATCATGTCTGCAATTCAGAAAATGTAAGAATGTGTGAAGACAACTTGTAAATTCATCACTCAGAATTATGGTGGAGTGCTGTGATATTATTATGTGTTCATTGACTTGTGGGTGTAGAAAAACTCAGTGGTGTAAATTATGTAATTTATTCCATCTGACTACATACCTTTCAAGTGTACCTCATTTTAAGCAACATTTCTCATTTTTAAGTCTTGGAAAGTCCATGCATCTCGCAGCTCCATATTGAAAGGGTATGTCACATATTCAGTGTTAAGAATTTTTTTAACTGACAGCCATGAGAAATTATACTGAATTATATTAATTCATCAAAAGAACCTTCTAAGTATAAAGTAACACTGTGTATCCTTCCTGTCAGCTTCCTACTTGAAGGTGTTAGTAATATGTTGTTGGTAAGTGTTCCAGATTTTGCCCATGTGTTCCACATAATGAGATAGGGTTCCTCATTTTGAAGATAGAAGGTTTAGAGTCATGTCTGACTGGCACAGATGGAGAGTATAATTTTATGCTGAGAGCACATAAGTTTCAAGTTTACAAAAAATTAGGGAATTGAACAGTCAGCAGAGAGGTAAAAAGAGACTGAATGCCAAAAAAACAACCTTTCCTTACAAAGGAGGAGGGTGTGAACACACAACCAGATACAGGTGTGTAACATCTGATGCAGGTCACTAGTACAGGACATCATTTATTGACTAAACTGAAGTATCTGAGATGAGCATACATGGAAACGTGTATAATTATGAAGTTATCACAAACTGTGTGAGGAGAGAAGGTAAACATCAGGACAGCAACAGTGTGGCCGGTTGCCAAGTAAGGCTCAATTCTTCCATCTGACAACCTGACCTAAGCCAACTGATACTAACAAGAACTGCTGAGGAAGAAGGATGTGACTGGAATGTAGTAAACATGGATAACCTACAACATGAAGTGTTAAGCCTGTTCGTGGCTGTCTAGCTTCATTCTGTTGTACTGGGTTTGACTCCCTCAGTCTGCAAACTGTGAGACTCTGAACAACTCACTTAATGAGACAGTGATCCCAGCTTGCTCTAGAAAGACGAAATGTATTTAATGTTATTTATAGAAAATAATTTTATAAAATATGGTGCTGTTTGGTTATAGGTATGGATAGCAGGTGTCAACAAAAAAGACAGAAAATTCACAGCCCTTCACTATTTTAACTGTCATCCACTGTACATACATTAATGTTATGTATTCACCTCCCAGTCATTAGTAAAATAGGTAT